>NC_050196.1:897042-944542 GCF_008315115.2 Sander lucioperca | reverse complement strand
GAAGAATAGGTCCTTCCTAGGAATAGGCAAGAATAGGTGGAAAAATAGGTGGAAAATAGTATCAAAAACTTAGAAAACAGTGACAAAAACCTAAGCGACAGAGTAAAAACAAACACAGTAGAAAGAAGGAAGACAAACTTCGAAAAAAGTGACAAAAACCTTGAAAAAGGCGGAATTGTTTTTTGAAAAAAGCGACAAAAACTTCGACAAGCTTGGAGAAATAAAGAAGGCAGTAGAAAAAAGGGAGGAAAGAAGGCAAGAACAGGTCAAAAATAGTGACAAAAAGCAACAAAAACTTGACAAAAACTTAGAAAAAAACCCTCCCGTACCCCCTGCAGTCCTCCAAAGTACCTCTTGGGGTACACGTACCTAGCCTCGTGAGACCGTCCTGATCTCGCAAGCTCCAGTTTTCCACTCGCAGATCAGTCTGGCATCTTGAGACAGAGAAAATGTGCAGCCGTTCGCCAAACGACCGACCAATCAGCGTTGGTTTTGAGGCGGGTTCAGGTGTGACGCAACCCTAATTCTGTTAGCCGCTGGCTAATGCCGATCCTTTTTTTGGAATATGGACCGGGAACCTGAAATGGTGCCTTTAATTCGTAAATTCTCATTACACAAATGGCAAATATCCTTTGCCTTTGCTTGCTTGCTGAGCTAACGAGCTATGCTTTGCCTGCAGCGGCAGGGGTAGCCTGGCTTGTGGTTATATTTTCGTTGTCGCTCTGTCAGCACGTCATATGTTTCGTTGATCTGATTTAGTTGATTTGGCCCGTCTATCACCAACATAGGTGGTGATAGACAGATGGTTTATCCAATCAACTAACAAAGTATTTTCGCACCTTCCCAAAAGTTCTCCAACGGAAAGTTCCCAGATGGATATGCCGAGCAAATGCAAAGCAATCCATCTGGTGGAGTCAGGTTAACACTGACCCCCATTTGAGAACCACTGGACTAGAAGTGCTGTCAATCTGACAAATGAGATTCCCATTGGATCAGAGTACTGTCACTTTGCTGCCTGTTCTGCCGATCGCTGCCTTTCCATTTGGCGAATGGATTTATACTTTAAACGCACGTCGTACGGCAACTGTGTACTTAGTTGAAATGTTGAGGTCAGTTTAGAAGCAGAAACATAGTGAACTCACTGTAGAGCACCTGTTGCTGTGGGGAATACATTGGGTATTGCACTTTATTTCTGTTCTGAAATGTGTGTACAGCAAGGTCGTCTTTGTTGAAGTTTTAGGAGAGCCACTTTTACCGCAAAGCATCAAAACGTTACATCCAGTCATAAGTAGCATGTCTGTCTTATCAATCTGTCATCCCCTGAACATACAATATGCCAAAAAAGAATTCTACATTAGCCCATCGTGTATCTAACCATCCGAGAGCACATTTCGGCGTTAAGAAAAGGAAAGACCGCCCAAACTGGCAACTCCGCAGTGAGTCAGCGTTATGGACGGAAGGACAGAGCAAGTTTTAAATATCTTTTCTAGTCTATATTTCCATCTTGTAATGCCGCTGTTTTTCCCCGTCTTGTGATGCCACTGTTTTGGGTATTTTTTTAAAAATATAAATGATTTGCAATAGAGCAGGCTATGGGCCCGACGCAAGTGTCTTTGCTAGTTTAAGCCAGCACCCACGTCGTTTAAATAGTAAATGCACCTGCGCCCATCTGTGGCCCGTGGGCGTGCTGTTCTTACAGGGAGGTGTGTTCAGGTGCATTCTGGGCGTGCTGGTCTTACAGGGTGGTGTGTTCAGGTGCATTCTGGGCGTATTGCTATCTTGAGGCAGCGGGAAGTGATGGCACCATTGACCAACAAAAACCTGGTCTAAAGTCAATAACGCAGCATTTCATTGTTATTTTAACAGAGCATTAGTAAAATGCTCCTAGGCTTGTGCACAGCGCGCACACTATGCTTGTTACACACACAGGGACGCACAGCAGCACACACACATGCAGAAGATTACAAATAAAAATATTACGGTGCAAATCCTCCATCATAATAGCAATGCTCCAAGGTCCAAACACACCTGGCTTTTAAAGGGAATGGGAGATGATCTCTGATTGGTTTATTGCATGTTACGCCCAAAACACACCTCTGATTAATGAAGACACTAAGTCCAACCCTTTAGAACCATCCGCCCGGCGCACGGACCCTTTTTTTTCGCCGTCAAACTAGCAAAAGTGGATTTGGACACACCCTAAACGCACGTGCGCCAGGCGCTTCACGCCGTGCGCTCAGATCGTTAAAATAGTGCCCTCAGCGTTATGTTTATAGCCCTGCTTGTTTTGTCACATGACCAATTAGTGTTTCCACGATGACTATCCAAATTTTTGCCTTTAATGCCCATAGACAACGTGTGTCGTATTTGGATATAAAAACAAGTGGAATCCATACTGAATGTGATGTTTTTTTATATACGTGTTCTATCCGATCCAATATTTCCTATCCAGTATTTCCAAGCAGATTTTCTATGCAGTATTCTGATAAAATCCCCCTGGGCCCCCCCCCCCCCCCCAGTGCCACCCCCACTTTAAAAAAAATCCTGGAATCGCCCCTGCACTTAACTGGTACTGCTGTGTGTGTGTAAACATACCGACTAATTATTGCCCTGTGAAAGATAGAGCCCCGCCCCCTTTAGGGATATCAGAGGAGTTTAATAGCCAGCCCCACCCGCCCCCCCCCCCCTTATTGTGACATCATCGCCTGCTGATGACAGTTAGTGGTAATGTAGGCTATACTGGGAGGTTTCATCCATCCCGCTGTCTGAAGATGAACAGGAGTCAGGACAGACTGGTTTGGAGATTAATGATGGGGGAAACAAATGCGGAACACTTTTAAGACAACCTGAGCTTCGTTATTTTTTTTTTTTTTATTTATTTTTTTTTTTATAAAACTGTAATCTGTCTCTGGTAATTCCAATGGAGCTGAGAAGAGACCTGACCCGGACCTCAGCGCTCTACTACTGCTGCTGGATCTGCATCCACTCCGGTGAGTGAGCCGTTGAGATCTCCCTGCGCAGCTTGAACGATGGGTTTTATTGTTAAAAAATAAATAAAAATAAACATAAAAAACACTGTAAATATAGCTGATGTTCTTATACTATTCCAACTCCTTTAACCCTTGTGTTGTCCTCCGTCTGTTTTTTTCCTGCTCATAAAGCATAAAGTATAAATCATCACCCAGTTCTGGGTTACATCTTCTTAGCCAACTTCATTCTAACTAGTTACCACTATTTTACATTTATTTACCTCCGCACACAAACATGTGATCTGTGTATCATTGTGGGACTGCAATCATAAATGTTACATTTGTATGTGTGTGTGTGTGTGTGTGTGTGTATACATGTGAGTGAGTGTGTGTGTGTGTGTGTGTGTGTGTGTGTGTGTGTGTGTCTGTGTGCGTGTGTGTTTGTGTACATGTGTGTGTACATGTGTGTGTGTGTGTGTGTGTGTGTGTACATGTGTGTACTATGTATACTGTATGTGTGTGTGTGTGTGTACATGTGTGTGTGTGTGTCTGTGTGGGTGTGTGTTTGTGTACGTGTGTGTGTGTGTGTCTGTGTGCGTGCGTGTGTGTGTGTACATGTGTGTGTGTGTGTGTGTGTGTATACGTGTGTGTGTGTGTATACGTGTGTGTGTACATGTGTGTGTGTGTGTGTGTGTGTGTACATGTATGTGTGTGTGTGTGTGTGTGTGTGTGTTTGTGTACATGTGTGTGTGTACTTGTGTGTGTATGTGTGTGTGACGGTGTGTCGATGTTTGTTGGGTGACCATACAGATGTTTTTTTTATATTATCTGTTGATTGCTGGAGCAGATGTTGCAAGAAAAAAGTTTTACTTTACCTTATGAATTCATGGTGAATAAACCTCATTTATATTAAAGTAAATCTAATTATTGAATTAAAAAAAAACAGAAATTATGAATTATTTTGACTAATAGTTAAGATCAGAGGAACGTATGTTGATGGATAATCACAGTCGGTTTGGTATGGAACCATCAGTGTTATTTTGGGGCAATTTGGTTGAAAGAAAACATTTTGACATACAACTTTGAAAACGGGTCAAATTTGACCCGAGGACAACATGAGGATCATCGTCATATTTTTGCAATATTATTCTAAACTTCACCAAAGCAGTACAACTTTTTCTCCTGAAGTCATTGAAGAAAAATGTTAATTATTGTGCACTAACATGGTATTATATAAGGACTTAAGTGAGACCGCTGCAGTCGGCAGTCAGCAAAACAAGCTACAATGTAAGTTAATAGGACAATTACGCATCTTCAATTTACGTTCACATAAGTGCTTGTTTTGCCGCTGACAGGCTCAGATTAATATTCTAAGGGTCGTACAACATTATGGAAAGGATTTCTAAGGAGGTCAACCTTTCTGTTAAAGAGTTAGACCTATTTTTTTAACATAAAAGCATCCGGGAAATTGTGTTCACTAAACCCACCAGACTCCATGTAAATAAACAGGAATTTTAGCATCGTAAAATACACTTCATTCAAAGTCGACAGAAACAAAATAAAACTATGAAAACACGTTTTGGGTCGTCTTTCCACTTTCAACAATCACAACTCTAGCTAGAGGGCTATGTGGAGCGGTGCTAACATTAGATAAAACAAAGCGGTGGAGCGAGCTAGATAAAGAACAGAGAGAGAGAGAGAGAGAGAGAGAGAGAGAGAGAGAGAGGGAGAGAGAGAGAGAGAGAGAGGGAGAGGTGCTAACATTAGATAAAACAAAGTGAGGTCCCTGTGTCATATCATATAACTCTCTTGTTGTCATGGAAACGACAGGTCTGGCTACTCCGCTTGTCATTGGTCGGCTGTCAAAAAAGCACTTGACGTAGGGCGTTTTTTTTTCAGAAAAGTTGAGCTTTTTTCAACTTCAAAAAGAACGCTCCGGAATTTTTTTTTTTTTTTTATATCTCAGTAATCCAACAATGTGCAGCTCCTCCACTGCCAGAGCATCACCGGAAACATAAATTTGTCAGTTATAAAAAGCCAATACAATCACAAAAACCTGGCATTACACACATTTGGACAGTTTGTGCTCTTGGCTTGCTGTTTCTTGCACTAGCTAATCCTAAATTGCTTGCCCGGCGATGCCAGATTGCTCGCCAGAGAGTTCAAAGCTGTGCGTTCAGAGAAACAGACAGAAGGGGGGAAAGGAGAGATTGCTGCTCCTATAAAAAGTGAACACAGAAACTGAACGCTGCTATTACTTTATACACTTATTGGCTCGCTCTTTTCGCTCTTTTCTAACTCTTATTTGTTTACCTTGAATTGACTGTGAACAACTGCAACTAAATCATTTCCCTGAAGGGGGATCAATAAAGTCTTCTGATTCTGATGCTGCCTCCACCACTGTTCCTTTAACGTGCAAGACAAATCAAATCCCATCCGACACAGAAGGTCGAACACTTGGAATTTGAGAGCTTTTATTTCAAGCATGAAATTATGACTCAGATGAGTGATTGCTGCCACACAAAAAACTTGGCTCCTGTGTCGATTTTTTTCCCCAAGTTCAATTATCTCTAATGATTTTTGCTGTACCGTGCGACGTAAAAATTGAATCAGAGTGCAGTAGATCGCAGTCTGAACCTGTGAAATTTTATGAACAATAAAGTTCAGGTAATTGCTGTCCAGAGAGAGGATACAGATAGGTCTATACTCACTTTTCTCAAACGTAATGGCTTTTGGTTTCTGCAGAAAGAAAGGGGGGCAGTAAAGGGAATAGCCCTTTAAAACCTTGGAAAGGAGATGGGAGGTGAAGAGATAAATCAGATACAGAGTGGGTGGGTTAAAAAGGAACTGAAGCAGCATGAAGGACAACAAAAATGTGAATACTGAGCGCTTAACCAAAGAGTTATTTAAAATAGGCTGCTTTATCCAACGTCCTAATATTAAAAATTACGCAAGCGTATAGTTCTGCCACGGCAGAGAAAAAAAAAAGTATCAGTATCACGTTATTATGTGAAAGGTTTATTGTAACAAGATGTTTTTCACGCTATAACAAGATTTTTTCATTGTTATTAGAATATACTATTTATCACGTTAGAACGTGATACTTTCATGTTATATTGTGATACTTTTTTACACAAACATATCCAAAACAGTCATAAAAACAGATAAATAAATACTCCACATGCCAGTCCCCCTTTCATCCATCTAACACACACACACACACACACACACACACACACACACACACACACACACACACACACACACGTCCCCTACAATATTAAGAAGAGGTAGATTTGTCCCCCTTAAAAAATATGTTAGACCCACTCCCCAAAAGGAGGTAAAAATAACCATTCAGGGGGGGGCTGAAAACATTTACGGACATAAACGGTAGATTTAAACTTTGGAGCTTCTGGCTTTAACAAGATTTCATTCTCTGACAGATTTGTGGTGAGATGTACATGATACCTAAAAGAAAAATATCACGCATGTTTCGGAACATTTTTGACAATACAGGAGAATAATTCTTTTACATAAATAAAGACTAAATTTGAACTATAAATTGTTCATAAAAATTCACCAGAATGCAGGAATTGTTATGTACAATGTACAATTGTTATGGGGACGACTCCCCAGACCCCCACCCCCGTTATAATGTTCCCCCCTCCAACCCGTTCTCACACCCATCGCCTAAAATACTGACTCTTGGGCAGCGGCTCTCAGCGTCAGATACCGACGCAAAAGTCATCCTTTTGCGTCTGTATGGCACGTACGGGGCAGAGAAGCAGCTCGACCGCGGCGCTGTAAGATGACGTAGTATGAACGCCAAAGGGCTAGATGCGAGTCTCGAGGGCGTCAAAAAGTGACTCCAAAGGTCCCGACCCAGAGCGTCAAAAAGTGACTCCAAAGGTCCCGACCCAGAGCGTCAAAAAAAGACACCAAAGGTCTCGACCCAGAGCGTCAAAAAGTGACTCCAAAGGTCCCGACCCAGAGCGTCAAAAAAAGACACCAAAGGTCCCGACCCAGAGCGTCAAAAAGTGACTCCAAAGGTCCCGGCCCAGAGCGTCAAAAAGTGACTCCAAAGGTCCTGACCCAGAGCGTCAAAAAGTGACTCCAAAGGTCCCGACCCAGAGCGTCAAAAAGTGACTCCAAAGGTCCCGACCCAGAGCGTCAAAAAAAGACACCAAAGGTCCCGACCCAGAGCGTCAAAAAGTGACGCCAAAGGTCCCGACCCAGAGCGTCAAAAAGTGACTCCAAAGGTCCCGACCCAGAGTGTCAAAATATGACACTAAGGAGACTTTTTGAGTCAGTAACAAATGCCAAAGGCACCTGAGCAAGCGTCGTTTTTTGGGGTTTGTGTCCCGTTCTTGTCCCGCGGCTCACTGAAATGTACATTTTGTAACCCCACCCACCATCTGTTCCTAAACCTGACTTCTTCTTCTTGTCCCGCGATGTCAGTTAAACGTACGTCCTGACCCAGAGCATCAAAAAGTGACGCCAAGAGTCCCGACCAAGTGGCTCTAAATATAGCACTAAAGGAGAATTTTTGCATCAATAACAAACACCAAAGGCACCTGACCAATTGTCCGTATTTTAGGTGATGGGAGGTTGAGAATGTGTTGCCCCCCAAATGTTGAAACCAAACCTACGCCCTTGGTTATCTGTGCGATCGGATGAGTGATCTCTCTCTCTCATCTGTCTCTCTCGACAGCGCTGGCGGAGGACTGGACTCGCGTTCACGCGGAGGACGATCTCTTCAGGAAATTGTTTCGGGGCTACAGCAAGTGGACGCGTCCAGCGCAAAACATCACCGACGTGGTTATTGTGAAGTTTGGCCTCTCCATCGCACAGCTGATAGACGTGGTGGGTACACACTCACGTAGCCTTTTTGCATTAGGGTTGCACAATATATATATTTATTTATTTTTTTTAAATCGTCATCGCAATATAAACTGGCACGAAAGGCATATCGGGAAAAACGCTCCGAGATTTTTTTGTGTTAGTTGAAAGTAAATATCAGCAGAAAACTGCACTTTAAAATGTAGCTGTCATTATTATTTTATGTGCTGCCATTTATCAATTTAATGTTTAATTTGTTCAATAAAAGAATGTTGGAAATAATTTGCTTTCATTTGTTTTAAACTCAACAAGCAGTTTGTTGTATTTTAGCAGAATACTGAAAGCAGCAGAACTGAGAACACTTTAATATCTGGTTATTTATAGCAAATAATATCGTTATCGCGATATTCAACAATGTAATTGCATATTTTCCTAATGTCGTGCAGCCCTAGTTTGTAGATCGCAAAAACTGACCACACCGCTTAACCCTTGTGTTATCTTCCTGTCGACCATGCAACTTTCTGTTTTTCTGGGTCAAAATTTTGGTCGTCTTTTCGACACTTTTGTCACTTTTCCCGATCCCAAATTTTTGAAAATGGGTCAAATTTGACCCAAGGACAACAGGAGGAGTTAAAAAAATTTAAATAAATATCACACCTATTGTTGCTTTCTAACTATTTTGCAGTTTTATAAGTGATTATTCTAATATGTACGCATCTAATAATATGAGTTCAACCATTTTAACCCCAATGTATTTTTCACTTTTTGTTAACGTTTGGCTCCAAAAACAGGATGAGAAAAACCAGATGATGACGACCAACGTGTGGCTGAAACAGGTATGGAAGAGTGGTGGAAGAAGTATTCAGATCCTGTTTTCAGGATTCAGTGCAGTAAAAGTACTCATACCACACTGTGAGTATGAAAAGTACTCGATGCAGAAGGATCCTCCCATTGTAGAAAGTGTAAAGGATCCAATCAGTTGTGTGTTTAATGGTCTAATCATCTCAGCTGGACTTGTAGCCGTTATATTCTTGGCTAGTTTACTTTAGAATAAAACATCAGATTTTATAAACTACATGTGTTTTGTGTGCAGAAATCTTAACGTGTAAAGTAACTAGTAACTAAAGCTGTAACAGATGAATGTAGTGGAGTAAAAAGTACAATATTTCTCTCTGAAATGTAGCGGAGTAGAAGTAGAAGGGGCATGAAAAGAAAAGACTCAAGTAAAGTACAAGTACCTCAACATTTGGACTTAAGCACAGTACTGGAGTAAATGTACTTAGTTACATTACAGCACTATTTTATATATATATATATATATATATATATATATATATATATATATATATATATATATATATATATATATATATATATATATATATAAGCACTAACCTAATATTGATATTGGGTTACTGATCTTATTGCTATTCCTTGTCCTGGTATCCTGGTCATCTTTCTAGTAGGGAAACAATTTTTTATTTTTTTTTGAAGAAACAATTTGCACATCCAAAAATTCTTCTGTGCAGGTTCGTTGGAAAATATAAAATACAAAGGACAAACATCCTGCACTCCGCTCTCTATTTACAGAAAACTAGTGTTTCGGTTCAACCGAAATCGATAAAAGAACGTTGGAAACAGTGACAAAAACGTTGGGAAAAGTGTCAAAAAAGTGAACAAAACATTAAAAAAAGGACAAAACCATTGGAAAAACTGACCAATAACTTGTAAAAAGTGACAAAAACATCAGGAAAAGCAACAAAAGTGCCGAAGAAAAGTGAAAAAAAAATCATCGTAGGGACCGAAACCGAAAGCAGAGTGCAGGATTTTTTCCTTTGTTCCCAGTATTGAAACTATATAACAAGATTTGATTTCTCTTTAAAATGGCGTGTGTGTTGGCAGGAATGGACCGACTATAAGCTGCAGTGGAGTCCCTCCGACTTCGACAACGTGACGTCCATCAGGGTCCCTTCTGAGCTCATCTGGGTGCCCGACATTGTGCTGTACAACAAGTAAAAAAAACACAACGCAGTCCGTCAGACATTCAACACCAAAACAACTGCAGTTGGCTTCAGTTGCACAAACCCTCCTGATTTTACAAGTATAGATAAGCTAGACTTAAACAAGAGAAAATCATTCAGTAGTTAAAAGGACAAAAACGTTTCAGAAAAGTTTCAAAGGAAATGTGGCCCACACAAACATTTAACCATGAAGTTGTTTTGTTGTTAAAGGTCCCATGGCATGAAAATGTCACTTTATGAGTTTTTTTTAACATTTATATGAGTTCCCCCAGCCTGCCTATGGTCCCCCAGTGGCTAGAAATGGTGATAGGTGTAAACCGAGCCCTGGGTATCCTGCTCTGACTTTGAGAAAAAGAAAGCTCAGATGGGCCGATCTGGAATCTTCCCTTTATGAGGTCATAAGGGGAAAGGTTACCTCCCCTTTCTCTGCTTTGCCCGCCCAGAGAATTTGGCCCACCCATGAGAAAGAGAGAGACATCATGGCTTGCAAACGAGCAAAGTGGCAGTTGGTCAAAGCCACACCCCCACCCTCCACCTTGCCCCCCTCTCTCCTCCTCAATAGCATTTAAAGCTACAGACACAGAAATGGCACATCCTAAGGAAAGCTCATTGTGGGACTGGCTCTAGTGGCTGTAATTCTGCACCAAGGCTGAATTTCTGGAAAGAGACTTCAGATACAGTATTAGGGGACCACTAAGGTCTATATAAAAGAGACTTCAGATACAGTATTAGGGGACCACTAAGGTCTATATAAAAGAGACTTCAGATACAGTATTAGGGGACCACTAAGGTCTATATAAAAGAGACTTCAGATACAGTATTAGGGGACCACTAAGGTCTATATAAAAGAGACTTCAGATACAGTATTAGGGGACCACTAAGGTCTATATAAAAGAGACTTCAGATACAGTATTAGGGGACCACTAAGACCTATATAAAAGCATCCAAAAAGCAGCATGTCATAGGACCTTTAAAAGGTTTTTTCAACCTGAAAACTAAAAATGAAAACTATGCAAGTGAAGGCTTTATTCAAAGCAAGTCCTACTTTTAAGTCTCGTTTCTTCTTGGCTCCTCATTTTTGTCATTCTCTGGATACAAAACTTAAACACACACACACGCACACACACACACACACACACACACACACACACACACACACACACACACACACACACACACACACACACTTTAAACAGACCCGACTTTGGATTTCTGTAGGTGGAGCTGGAAATTATCTGTAGTGATCAATTACCCGCTTGATCCATAACGACGTCCTCATCCGCTGAAGAGCGTACGAGGAGGAAAGGTCACTTATATGGAGCCAAGCAGCTTGATGGTACCACAGCGTTTCTGCATATTCCTGCGTAGATACATGCATATGATTATGTTGAATAAGTTACCCTTATGCTATTGCATCTGTGCAGCGATCTTGCATCATACGGTTTTAAGTCAAAGTCTGGTTTCCTGCCCTCAGGGCGCCGAGGAAGTATTAATCCTTAAATTTGTCTGGATGGAAATGAAAATTTTCTCCTCCTTCAGCATTTGTGTAAATGAGCTTGCATCATGAATACGTCGTTAACATTCAGTGATCAATTATTAAACACTGCCTGTGTAAGAGGGGGCATATAGAGTAGCTCTGTGTTTATTAATTCACCTTTTGAGTTTGAAACATAATGAGATGGAAACTTGCCTTGCCGGAGACAAAAACAACTGAAATCCTCAGTAGCCATGTTTCCATCCACACGTTGTTATGCAAATTAAGTAATATGGAATGGAAAATGCCTTCTGGAAAACACTAAAGTTTGATTTAATTTCAGGAATATCGACACAAAGTTTGTACGTTTGATCTCATCTGATTTTCTCTTAATCTGTAAACGGCTTGTGCGATAAACGCTGACAGAAACGTCATTTGCCGAAATAAATAATGAGTTGCGATTACTAATCATTTTATGGTTGCAACCCGCTATGAATAAAAGAAGAAGAGGTTTTAGGTCATTTCCGCCACGTATTTCCGCATTTTTTGCAGACACGGCGGGTGTCAACAAAAACTGAGAATATAAGTGGGTGAAAGAGGGGACAAGACACTTTTGAAATTTAATTTACGAGCGAAATATAACGGCTATTTTTAGATAGCAAAAATCTAAGAAAGCCCATAACGTGCGTCTGCATCAACATAGCGATGTTTTGATAGCGTCGTTGTTGTCTTATCATAGCTTGATATGTCGCCATCAGCTGGCACATAAGCACTATTACAACACAGACAGATATAAGTGGACGAATGAGGGGACCTTTTTAATTTAATTTACTGTTTACTGTTTGGAGCGCTGTCGTTCCCAAACCACAGGCCGCCGCCGTTGTCGTCTGGCATTTACGTGCGTCTGCATCATCAGAGCGATGTTTTGATAGTGTCGTCGTTGTCTTATTACAGCTTGATATGTCGCTCAAATTGGCACATTGAATAGATTTGCGACATTTTAAGGTGGTTCCATTCACTGAACCGCACAACATTCAAGCTAACATTTGCGAACAAAGTCTGCTCGCCAAAATGGATTGCGCCATCCACCTACAAATGATTAATATTGCACAAGTTGTAATAGAGCTTATGTGCTAGCTGATGGCGACATATCGAGCTATAATAAGACAACGGCGCTATCAAAACATCGCTATGATGATGCAGATGCACGTCAATGCCAGACGACAACTATGTAAAATAGCCGTTATATTAGTCTCGTAAATTAAATTTTAAAAGTCTCTCGCCTCCTCGTTCGTACAGTTGTATCTGTCTTTGTTGACACCCTCCATGTCTGTAAAGAAAGCAGAAATGAATTCAACTTCTTCGTTTTATGGCGGGTTGCAACCATAAAATGACCTAAAACGTAATTGCAATTCATTATGTTTGAGATAGATGAGATTGAACGTACAAACTCTGTCGATATTCATGGAATTCAATTGAATTGGACAATTTCCACGAGGCATTTTTCTGTCGATATTACTTAACTTGCATAAGAACGTGTGGATGGAAACATGGCTAGTGATAGTGTCCTTTCACTTTCTTGTCAATTTGCAACATTTTCTTGCCTTTTTTCCTGTCTCAATGCTATGCTTCCTCCCTTTTATCTTCTTCTTTTTCCAGTGCAGACGGAGAGTTCGCCGTCACCCACATGACCAAGGCCCATCTCTTTCACACCGGCCGTGTCCGATGGGTGCCCCCGGCCATCTACAAGTCCTCCTGCTCCATCGACGTCACCTTCTTCCCTTTCGACCAGCAGAGCTGCAAGATGAAGTTTGGCTCCTGGACGTACGACCGCGCCAAGATCGACCTGGAGCCCTTTGAGAACACGGTGAACCTGAAGGTTGTTCTGCTTTTCAATTTGGAGTTTGTGCCATTAAGGCTACATTTACATTGCTGCGTTTTGCTTTGAAAACAAATATATATCTTCTGCTACGTTTCCCCCTCTCATTCCCCCTGCTCTGGTGTATCCCCCTCTCATTCCCGAGCATCAACAAGGCATTTTCACCCCCCAGGACTGCTGCATACTGGATGTTTTTCCTTTTTCGGACCATTCTTTGTAAACCCTAGAAATGGTTGTGCGTGAAAATCCCAGTAACTGAGCAGATTGTGAAATACTCAGACCAGCCTGTCTGGCACCAACAACCATGCCACGCTCAAAGTTGCTTAGCTCACCTTTCTTTCCCATTCTGACATTCAGTTTGGAGTTCAGGAGATTGTCTAGACCTGGACCACACCCCTAAATGCATTGAAGCAACTGCCATGTGATTGATTGATTAGATAATTGCATTAACGAGAAATTTAACAGGTGTTCCTAATAATCCTTTAGGTAAGTGTATCTGTATATCTGTATCAGTGTCTCTATGTCCCAACTGTCCACCAACAGCCTGGGTCTGTCCGAGGTTTCTGCCCGTTTAAAGGAAGCTTTTCCTCGCCACTGTTTGCCCTTGGGGGGGACATTGTTGGGTCTTTGTAAATTATAGAGTGTGGTCTATACTAGGTCTATCTGTAAAGGGTCCTGAGATAACTCCTGTTGTGATTTGACAGGGTTAGGGTTAGGTAAAAATAAAATTGAATAAAAACAATATCTAATTTCTAGGATTACTGGGAAAGCGGAGAGTGGGCGATTGTCAACGCTGTGGGCACCTACAACACCAAGAAGTACGACTGCTGCCACGAGATCTACCCGGACATCACCTACTATTTCGTCATCCGCCGCCTCCCGTTGTTCTACACCATCAACCTCATTATCCCCTGCCTCCTCATTTCCTGCCTGACCGTCCTGGTCTTCTACCTCCCGTCGGACTGCGGCGAGAAGATCACGCTGTGCATCTCCGTGCTTCTGTCGCTCACTGTCTTCCTGCTGCTCATCACCGAGATCATCCCTTCCACGTCGCTGGTCATACCGCTGATCGGAGAGTATCTGCTCTTCACTATGATCTTTGTCACGCTGTCCATCGTCATCACCGTGTTTGTGCTGAACGTGCACCACCGCTCGTCGGCGACTCACACCATGCCTGGATGGGTCCGGCGGCTGTTCCTGTCGGCAGTGCCGCGCTGGCTGTGCATGAAGCGTCCGAAACATGGTGTCAGGCCTGTAAGGTGAGAAATCAGGGAAGGCCCACCAGGTTTACTGTATGCGCAATAATGGAACCCACTGCAGTTCTAGGCAAGACCCGCCCTACGATAGCCTGGAAATTCAGACCCAAATCCGAAAGATTAAGGGTCTGGCAATGAGTAATGAAAATGGCCCAACTCGAGGGGCGGCACCAAGCATGCATTTGAAAATCTCACTGCACGCAATTGGATAACACTACGACCAATCACAACAATACACAGGGTGCGTATCCAGAGCTACCAGCGGAGCTAACTGGTAGATTAAACTCACGCCGTATCCAGTCGGCAAAACAGCAAAAATGTCGTTCTTGCAAAGGAACGATTGGAGCGCCGTCTTCTGTTGCTCTTTTAGATAAAAAGCCAAGTCTAACTCGTTCATTGTAGTGGCCAAAGCCGTTTTAAACAACTGGTGTTCATCCGGAGCCATCTTGCAATGTTTACTAATGACTTTGACGTCGCAGCGCTGTCGTCATCTGTTTAACTCGCCTCTGGCCTGCCTATATCAGATACACCGATGTGATTGGTGCAGCTCGGCTACAAGGGCATAGTTAATGAGCATCATTACTGAATGCCAGAGTGACTCGCTGAGCAAATTCAAATTGTGCTCTCGCGAGAACTCTGGATTTCCAGGGTAGCCCTATGAAGCAACCCGATTGGTTGAGGTTAGGATAGTCTCGTTTTGCCAGACCTCCCTCCAGGGTCTGGCTAGTTCACACAGCATTCCGGGAAGTCCTACTCAGTGACAAGAGTGTGTGAATGAAACAAAAACGTTTCAAAACATCCACCTCCCCCTCTTTTTTTTCCCACAAATCGCAAGACGCTCATTTTTTGACGTCTAAACTTAATGTCTGCTAAAACAACTGGCAGCGCGGTGCCCTGTTCCCGACTCACAGTCCCCTTTTAATCGGGTAAACTCAACTACCAACTGCCCCTGCTACGGCGTCATGTCACGGAGCTCTGTAGATTGCGTCACGTGACCAACCGGCGGTCGCCTATTTTTGTCAAATATCATACGTTATCGGTGTGCATTAGCCTGGATGCCAGCTGAACTTAGCCCCGCCCAAAACACTTGAGGTCAGGAAGTTCGGTCTGGACTTGATCCGTTGTGGAGCAACTATGCTCGAACCAGAGCTGTTTGGACCAACCAAATTGTCAGGGCGGGCTTCATACGGTGATGGACAGATGATCAACAGTAACGTAATCAACCACGTCACCAAAGAGCGCTTCTACTTCTTCCAGCGTGCGTGCAGTTGAGTTCTGTTGACAATGATGCATCGCTCAACATACGTCACATACTCCATTGCTCTGATTGGTTGTAGGTCTATCCAATTGAGTGCAGAGGCATTTTCTTTCCTGGTTCGGTTGAAACACTCCCCATAATCACAGCCCAATGGAGTATCAGACTCGTATTCTGACTAGGAATCTGAGTATGACCACGTCAGGCTAGGTGTGCATACATTTTCGTACGATATCGTACGAGCCCGCTCATGAGACCGCGTTGACCCCTTTCTTCCCACGTCATCATTTGATCCAGCCAGTGTACTGCAAGCCTGGTGGCCCACCGGTCCTAAGTTTCCCCCCGCCAGGCCTAAGTCACTTCTTTAATGTATTTTGAAGATTTTTACAGACTACACTTACAGTGGGGCGGCTTGGTCGGAAACTAAGACGTAGACATATTTTCAAATCTCCAGTTAGCTTTTAGCACTGACTTAATGTACGTATGTATGTATGTACGTTTCATAGCTTTTTTTAAATTCTCAATTTCAAATTCAAATCGTCCATGAGTCTGTTATCCAGAAACTATAGACCTTTTTCACGGCAGACATTGAACTTTGGCTTCATTTGTTGAATTAAAAAAAGAAGGGTTTTTGTAGACAAACAATTTCACTGATATGTTGTGTTTGTTGTCTCAGGCGGCGCCGCCTGACTGATGGACTCCTCCCCATCCAGACTCCGGCCCCCTCCCACAGCTCGCCCACCTGGATCCCTCACGAGTCTGACATCCATCTCCATGGCTACCGGGAGGATGAGAACGGTCGCCGCAGGAGCCGCCAGCTCAACTCCTCGGACGCAGGTGACGAAATCCACTACTGCGATCTCCACGGTTACACAAACACGGATCGCGCGGGGAGGTTTAGGGGGAAGGTAGCCGGGCGACCGAGGATTTCTCCCCTCTCTTCTTCTTTCCCCCCGTCTCTCAGTTACATCCTCCTCCCACAGAGACACTCCTCACTCGGCTCGGACTGGGACACCCCTCCTGCAGTGCGTGGTTCGTTCCAGAGCCCATCTGCCTCTGTCCCATCTCCGGCGGTGCTCTCGGCCCTGGAGGGGGTGACCTACATCGCAGAGCATCTCAGAGCCGAGGATGTAGACTTCTCAGTGAGTGCCGACGTCCCTTTCTTTTTTTGTTTACTGGAAGTGATTGGTCTTGTCCTGTCTTATATATACGCCCTAGAACTTTATTTTATCATCCAGTTTGACTGTCAGTCATAACGGAAGAAGAACATAAATAAACTACTTTAAAGGGGTGATAGAATGTTTATATAGGGTATTTCACACGGTTCCTTAAGGTCTCCTAATAGGGTATGTAACATTGGTTGGGCTGAAAATTGCCCGAATGCTATTTTATTAGGCCCTTAACTACCCTGTGAATATGGCTCTATTTGGAACAAGAGCTTTTCTTCCAAATATGGTCTGCTCATGAATATTTAGATGAGCTGCGTGCTAATTGGTTTGAGCGAACCCCCATAGAAACACAATCCTATGTGTACAGATCGCGGCTAGCTAGTTAGCGTCACTTTCGGCATAATTAAAGTCTATTTACAGTTTGAATTTCGTCACGCCACTTATATAACATCTACCCCAAGGTCTTATAAAGCTAACAATGGTGTCCGATTTCAATTTAATGCATTTTTGTGAACATTATGGATTTCGTTAGCTGCTACTGTCCCTTCAATCCTATAGGTAAAGATCTAGCTGCAGGCCCTGGAGCTCCATCAGGGCCTCGGCATTTTGTAGTCCAGTAACTCAGAACCGGTGACTTTGCGCGGGTATGGAGCGCCGCAGGCTTCCCTTCGTGACGGAGATCACATAGCCTGCTGAGCTCCTGCTGAACTCCGACACACAGTCGGACAAAATTTGCAATTAGCCATCAATTTTTGTAACACAGCCCGTCTTTGACCTCTACATAGTTGATTTCTCGCATAAAAAAGTCTCAGAAGTGAATTTAGTAATTAAATAGCGGACCTCTGGAGATCTGCATGACCTAGCTAGATTCAGAAGACTAAGCTGACCTCAGGTCAGTGGTGGAGCCTATGCAAATGTTGGGGCGTGACAAAGACTAGGAGTTGGGATCCTGACGTCAGCATCCAGCTTTGTTGAGATTCGAGATCCGTTTTCAGCGGCAGTTTCAAAATGTGAGATTTGCAGAGGATAGGGGTATCAATGGGATTTTGAGCTTCTATGTATGTCCTATTTACCCTCCAAACTGTCGTTATTCAACTATGACAAGGTAAAATCGGTTTTGCATTCTATCACCCCTTTAAAGTAGTAGTAGTAGTAAAGAAAATTGCTAAATTGTTCAAAATGTTTCTTTGACTAATTACCTAATGTTCCAAAATGCACGAAGAACCTCATTCACAATCACAGAACAGCAGCAAATCTTCACATTAAAGGTGCTCTAACATTTTTTTGTCACATACAGCAAACATCTCCTCACTATCTGCTAGCTGCCTGTCCCCTGAACACACTGTAAAAAACATCTCCTCACTATCTGCTAGCTGCCTGTCCCCTGAACACACTGTAAAAAAACATCTCCTCACTATCTGCTAGCTGCCTGTCCCCTGAACACACTGTAAAAAACATCTCCTCACTATCTGCTAGCTGCCTGTCCCCTGAACACACTGTAAAAAACATCTCCTCACTATCTGCTAGCTGCCTGTCCCCTGAACACACTGTAAAAAAACATCTCCTCACTATCTGCTAGCTGCCTGTCCCCTGAACACACTGTAAAAAACATCTCCTCACTATCTGCTAGCTGCCTGTCCCCTGAACACACTGTAAAAAAACATCTCATCACTATCTGCTAGCTGCCTGTCCCCTGAACACACTGTAAAAAACATCTCATCACTATCTGCTAGCTGCCTGTCCCCTGAACACACTGTAAAAAAACATCTCATCACTATCTGCTAGCTGCCTGTCCCCTGAACACACTGTAAAAAACATCTCCTCACTATCTGCTAGCTGTCTGTCCCCTGAACACACTGTAAAAAACATCTCCTCACTATCTGCTAGCTGTCTGTCCCCTGAACACACTGTAAAAAACATCTCCTCACTATCTGCTAGCTGCCTGTCCCCTGAACACACTGTAAAAAAACATCTCATCACTATCTGCTAGCTGCCTGTCCCCTGAACACACTGTAAAAAACATCTCCTCACTATCTGCTAGCTGCCTGTCCCCTGAACACACTGTAAAAAACATCTCCTCACTATCTGCTAGCTGCCTGTCCCCTGAACACACTGTAAAAAAACATCTCCTCACTATCTGCTAGCTGCCTGTCCCCTGAACACACTGTAAAAAAACATCTCCTCACTATCTGCTAGCTGCCTGTCCCCTGAACACACTGTAAAAACATCTCCTCACTATCTGCTAGCTGCCTGTCCCCTGAACACACTGTAAAAACATCTCCTCACTATCTGCTAGCTGCCTGTCCCCTGAACACACTGTAAAAAAACATCTCCTCACTATGTGCTAGCTGCCTGTCCCCTGAACACACTGTAAAAAACATCTCCTCACTATGTGCTAGCTGCCTGTCCCCTGAACACACTGTAAAAAACATCTCCTCACTATCTGCTAGCTGCCTGTCCCCTGAACACACTGTAAAAAAAACGCAGTCTCTGTAGACAGCCCAGGCTCCACAAACGGCAACAAAAACAAACTGCGCCAACCTGCACCACCAAACATAACAAACAGTCTTCCAGCGTTCCAGCCAATAACCGACAAGAAGGATTTGGGGGTGGAGTTGGGGGGGGTTAATGCGCGGAACCACGGAAGGGAGGGGGAGGGGACGGGATGAGGAGGAGGGAGGGGCGAGCTAGTCTCTGTTTTGTTTGAAAATACTTTGAACGTCAACAAGAAGTGCCGTCACTTAACATCGCTTAGAGCACTTTTAAGAAGCTGGAACCAGACAGTGGCTGAAAAAGTATTCAGCTCATTTACTTGAGTAAAAGTACTAATACCACACTGTACAAGTAAAAGTCCTGCATTGAAAATGTTACTTAAGTAATAGTGTGTAAGTATCATCAGGAAAATGTAGTTAAAGTAAAAGTAAAGAACTCTCCTCCCATTGTAGAAAGTGTAAAGGATCCAACCAGTTGTGTGTTTAATGGTCTAATCATCTCAGCTGGACTTGTAGCCGTTATATTGTTGGCTAGTTTACTTTAGAATAAAACATCAGATTTTATAAACTACATGTGTTTTGTGTACAGAAATCTTAATGTGTAAAGTAACTAGTAACTAAAGCTGTAACAGATGAATGTAGTGGAGTAAAAAGTACAATATTTCTGTCTGAAATGTAGCGGAGTAGAAGTAGAAAGTGGCATGAAAAGAAAAGACTCAAGTAAAGTACAAGTACCTCAACATTTGGTATTAAGTGCAGTACTGGAGTAAATGTACTTAGTTACATTCCACAACTGGTCTCCTTTTTGTGTCTTTTCCGTCTCTGCAGGTGAAGGAGGACTGGAAGTACGTCGGCATGGTTGTAGACCGGATCTTTCTGTGGATGTTCATCATCGTGTGTCTGCTGGGGACTGTCGGACTCTTCCTGCCTCCGTGGCTCTCTGGGATGTTTTAGAACCAAAGTGGAAATCAAAAAAGAAAGAAAAAATGAATACAATAATTAATTAAAAAAAGTGTCTGTATGTAAAGAATAACATCAATCAGTTACCAAAACTCTCGTAGAAACTCTTACCAAAAGTTTCACTTAATTTCCCTCTTATTTAAAAAAAATTCATAATCCATTAATCTTCCTGTTGTCCTTGGGTCAAATTTGACCCGTTTTCTTTATCAGAAATTTGGGTTTCTTTCAATCATAATTGCCCAAAAATAACAGGGATGGTTTCGTACAATGCTCTTCACATATAAAACGAAGGATCGGTACACTACTTTCATTGAATTTTTAGTGTTTGATTCCATTTTATAGCACTATTCTGACTAAACTTTGACAGTCTGTGATCTTCCATTACCATACGTTCTTTTGATCTTAACTATTAGTCAAAATAATTAATTGTTTCTACCTTTTTAATACACAAACATTTTTTTTTTACTGGTCAATAAAGTCATGGTCCAAAAGTTAATAAGTTGGTGTTAGTGGTGTTGATACTGGTGGTAGTGGAAAATAAGCGACAAAAACGTCAAAATAAGAGAGAAAACGTCAAATTAATCAACAAAAACGTCAAATTAATCAACAAAAATGTCAAAATAATCAACAAAAAAGTCAAAATAAGAGAAAAAAGTCAAAATAATGAACAAAAACGTCAAAATAAGAGAAAAAAAGTCAAATTAATCAATAAAAATGTCAAATTAATCAACAAAAATGTCAAAATAATCAACAAAAAAGTCAGAATAAGAGAAAAAAACATCAAAATAAGAGAAAAAAACGTCAAAATAAGAGAAAAAAACGTCAAAAATAATCAACAAAATCTTCCAAATAAGAGAAAAAACATCAAAATAAGAGAAAAAAACGTCAAAATAATCAACAAAATGTCAAAATAAGAGAAAAAAACATAAAAATAATCAACAAAAACTTCCAAATAAGAGAAAAAAACA
Organism: Sander lucioperca; assembly: GCF_008315115.2. Taxonomy (NCBI): domain Eukaryota; kingdom Metazoa; phylum Chordata; class Actinopteri; order Perciformes; family Percidae; genus Sander; species Sander lucioperca. The sequence goes on along the minus strand of NC_050196.1, from coordinate 923,260 downwards.
TCAAAATAAGAGAAAAAACATAAAAATAAGAGAAAAAAACATAAAAATAAGAGAACAAAAACATCAAAATAAGAGAAAAAACATCAAAATAAGAGAAAAAAACATCAAAATAAGAGAAAAAACATCAAAATAATCAACAAAAACTTAAAAATAAGACGGGACGACGACGAATGAAACATACAGTTTAAGCCATATAAACTTCCCACAACTTCAATATTTTACTACATATCATGAATGGTACTCCCAAAAGGTGTTATTTTAGATAGATTGTTGCTGGGCTATACGTCTTCGTTAATGTCTGTTAACAACTAATCATCACTAAACAACTGTCATCATGAAGCGGTTATTGAAATATCATGCACTGTGGATGATTCTGCCATTTTTATAGCTAGAACATTAAGTTTTCCCATTTATATTATGTTTCTATTGTGGAAAATGTCGTTTCACTAGGTTTTTACGTGGGTTAGGCCACTGCACATCCAAATAAGTGCCCTTAACGATCCAGAGCCTGTCAATCCCCATAGGAAAACATGGGAAAACTCGACCCCCTACCTGGTCGCCCAAATATATTTTCATCTTTCTAAAACAGATTTTCCATATCTTGATCAGATTTTCCATATCTAAAATATTGTATAAACACAGATATTTGTGCATTTACTTAAAATACATGGCGTTACAGCCCTTAGACATATGCCATTATAGCCTGTTTTGCTTTCCATGTAAACAAGCATGCAATATGAAAGTCTGGGATTGTGGAGAACACTAAATGGTCTACTGAATAAGCATGTAGTCGAACCTTTAAATGAAAAACACATGTACAGTACTGGACAGTGTTTTGATGCTCAGTTAGCCTGCATGGATAACAATCAATGCCCTTAGCATTCAGAGCTAAACAGCCCCGAAATCACCATAAGCATGCTGTTTATTTACATATAGTCCGGTGGGTTTGGTGATGGTGATTCTGGGTCGGTTTTGTGTTAACAAAAAGGATAACAACTTCTCTGAACAACTTCGGAATCAGAAATTCACACCTGAATGTAGCATTTGTTGGCCGTCGCACATCTGGTCCCAGCCACACGAATGTTGCCTAGTGCTAACATGTGCCAACATAGACCGTTGGGTATACAGAGTAAATCAATTGGTGCCTAAAAATGTATCAGAATGCAGGAAATAAAAGTTTTTGAGCCCCTCCTTAGCCCCAGGAGAGAAAAAATCCTGGCGCTGTGCCTGTTCCCACCATTATAAAGGTTTAGGGTTCAGATCCAATGATTGTAGTTGGACTTTTTTAGCAAGTTATGTCTTTAAGCTTTTTGAATGTTATTTATTTATCACCTGCTCTAGCTTGTCTAACGTTTTAGACACAGGTACGGTGATAATAACAGTACAGAATATGTGAAATTGCACATTTCTTTTATTGTACCCTGATATTTATTTATTTTAAATCGATCAACTTAAAGATATTGAATCTAATATTGTAGTAAAAGTATAATATTCCCCTCTGAGATGTAGTAATGAATACAATAAAAACCTTTAAAAAGTTGTGTGCTGCTGGTGTCTGGCGTAATGGCGCCCCCTGGTGGACATCAGTGGGATCCTGTCTACAAGTTCCTCATTCTAAATCTAAGTGTCGCCTCAAGATTAAGTTATTGTTTTTAATGACATGAACAAGAATCATTCCAATACTGACACTTCAGCGGAACCCTAACGCTAGACCCAGGGACAACGGGTCGGCGGAACGCTAACGTTAGACCCAGCGACAACGGCACAGCGGAACCCTAACGCTAGACCCAGGGACAACGGGTCGGCGGAACGCTAACGTTAGACCCAGCGACAACGGCACAGCGGAACCCTAACGCTAGACCCAGGGACAACGGGTCGGCGGAACGCTAACGTTAGACCCAGCGACAACGGCACAGCGGAACGCTAACGTTAGACCCAGCGACAACGGGGCAGCGGAACGCTAACGTTAGAGCCAGGGACAACGGGGCAGCAGAACGCTAACGTTAGACCCAGCAACAACGGGTCAGCGGAACGCTAACGTTAGACCCAGGGACAACGGAACGCTAACGTTAGACCCAGCGACAACGGGGCAGCGGAACGCTAACGTTAGACCCGGGGATAACGGGGCAGCGGAACGCTAACGTTAGAGCCAAGGACATCGGGCAGCAGAACGCTAACGTTAGACCCAGCGACAACGGGTCAGCGGAACACTAATGTTAGACCCAGGGACAACGGGGCAGCGGAACGCTAACGTTAGACCCAGGGACAACGGGGCAGTGGAACGCTAACGTTAGAGCCAGGGACAACGGGGCAGCGGAACACTAACATTAGACCCAGCGAAAACAGGTCAGCAGAACGCTAACGTTAGACCCAGGGACAACGGAACGCTAACGTTAGACCCAGCGACAACGGGTCAGCGGAACGCTAACGTTAGACCCAGGGACAACGGAACGCTAACGTTAGACCCAGCGACAACGGGTCAGCGGAACGCTAACATTAGATCCAGGGACAACAGGGCAGCGGAACGCTAACGTTAGACCCAGCGACAACAGGGCAACGGAACAGCTAACGTTAGACCCAGGGACAACGGGGCAGCGGAACGCTAACGTTAGACCCAGGGACAACGGAACGCTAACGTTAGACCCAGCGACAACGGGTCAGCAGAACGCTAACGTTAGACCCAGGGACAACGGAACGCTAACGTTAGACCCAGCGAAAACGGGTCAGCAGAACGCTAACGTTAGACCCAGGGACAACGGAACGCTAACGTTAGACCCAGGGACAACGGGGCAGCGGAACACTAACATTAGACCCAGCGAAAACGGGTCAGCAGAACGCTAACGTTAGACCCAGGGACAACGGAACGCTAACGTTAGACCCAGCGACAACGGGTCAGCGGAACGCTAACGTTAGACCCAGGGACAACGGAACGCTAATGTTAGACCCAGCGACAACGGGTCAGCGGAACGCTAACATTAGATCCAGGGACAACAGGGCAGCGGAACGCTAACGTTAGACCCAGCGACAACAGGGCAACGGAACAGCTAACGTTAGACCCAGGGACAACGGGGCAGCGGAACGCTAACGTTAGACCCAGGGACAACGGAACGCTAACGTTAGACCCAGCGACAACGGGTCAGCAGAACGCTAACGTTAGACCCAGGGACAACGGAACGCTAACGTTAGACCCAGCGAAAACGGGTCAGCAGAACGCTAACGTTAGACCCAGGGACAACGGAACGCTAACGTTAGACCCAGGGACAACGGAACGCTAACGTTAGACCCAGCGACAACGGGGCAGCGGAACGCTAACGTTAGACCCAGGGACAACGGAACGCTAACGTTAGACCCAGCGACAACGGGTCAGCGGAACACTAACGTTAGATCCAGGGACAACAGGGCAGCGGAACACTAACGTTAGATCCAGGGACAACAGGGCAGCGGAACGCTAACGTTAGACCCAGGGACAACGGGGCAGCGGAACGCTAACGTTAGACCCAGCAACAACAGGCAGCGGAACAGCTAACGTTAGACCCAGCGACAAACGGGGCGGCGGACCGCTAATGTTAGACCCAGTGACAACTTCTCACTTACAATTTGATCGACATAAAGCCCTAAAAAAGTCAGGACAAAGGTTCCTCAGCCAAAAGCACAAACACGCCGGGAAAAGTGACAAAAAAAGACCAAAAAAGTGGCAAAATCGCTGGAAAAATGTGCCAAAAATGTTTAAAAATACGCCAAAAAAACATGGACAACTATATCGACAAAAACTAGGCGGGCCAAAATTTTAATGTGAACCTTAAAGTGCCCATATTATGAAAAAAAATCACTTTTTCTGGGCTTTGGGGTGTTATTTTGTGTCTCTGGTGCTTCCACACACATACAAACTTGGAAAAAAAAACATCCATGCTGTTCTGAGTGAGATACGGTTTCTGAATGTGTCCTGCCTTCAGTCTCCGGGTGAGCTGTTCAAAATCTGCACGGCTTTCTACGTCACTAGCCGAAACGAGGGAAAACACTGCTACAAGACACAAGAGTTCACCATAATCTACAAAAGAACTACTTCCATGTCCCTGTTCTGCAGGTATTCCACGCAAAGTTGGAATTGCGTCCTGGTTTAGAAGAAGTCTCCCGGCTAATCCTGCCTTTTACTGACTGAAGTTAGAGAAACAGCTAGCTAGCTGATGTGATCCTTACCTAGCTACTGAGCATGTGCGACTCCCAACAAAGATGTTACAGCAGTGAGAGGTCTCACTCTGTAGCTAAAACAGAGAGCTGAACACACAGGGTGAAAAGAGGAGCTGCAGCAATGTGCAGTACAACAAAAATATGGTGTTTTTTGAAAATTAAACCATGTAAACCTATTCTGGTACAAACTCAAAATACAATTATGAACCTGAAAATGAGCATAATATGGCCACTTTAAATAATAATCAAATCAACAAGCTTTCCATCTGAACAGGTCCCACAGCTGAATGTGAAATGAAGCTGAAAACACACACATAGTCAAACCTGGGGACAACCACTAGAGGGCGATACCCACCCATTCATGCCACCATGTTCTCTCTGGATTGAATTTCTTTACTGGGAACAACTCCTTCCATCTATGTTTGCAAGGGGGTCCCCAACGGCACATAAGTACCAAACGGGAACAATAGCCAGACAGACAGAGACAGATAGAGACAGACAGACAGAGAGACAGACGACAGAGAGACAGGCAGAGAGACTGAGTCAGACAGAAACAGACAGAGACAGACAGAAACAGAAACAGAGGCAGACAGAGACAGACAGAGACAGAGAAACCAGAGATGGTCCGATACCATTATTTGCTTCCTGATACCGATTCTGATACCTGAACTTGCGTATCGGCCGATACCGAGTACTGATCCGATACCAGTGTGTCATATATTTTATTATGTTTTAACAACTGTATACTACTATCCCTGTGTGGATGTGATATTATTTCTATCTTTGTTGTCAGTCTGGCTCAGGTTAAACTCTTTATGAAACATGAACAAACCCAAACAATGAACGCCACAGAACTTTCTTGTATTATCCAGTTTGACAGTCAGTTATAACAGAAAAATAACATAAATAAACTACTTTAACGTAGATTTTCTGGTATCGGATCGGTGCATAAACTCAGTACTTCCCGATACCAGCTTTTTAGGCCGTATCGGAGCCGATACCATCTCTAAGAGAGACAGACACATACAGAAACAGAGACAGACAGAGACAAACAGACAGAGAGACAGAGACAAACAGACAGAGAGACAGAGACAAACAGACAGAGAGACAGAGACAGAGAGACAACCAGAGAGACCGAGACAGACAGAGACAAACAGACAGAGAGACAGAGACAGAGAGACAACCAGAGAGACCGAGACAGACAGAGACAAACAGACAGAGACGGACAGAGCGAGAGAGAGAGAGAGAGAGAGAGAGACACACACACACACACACACACACACACACACACACACACACACACACACACACACACACACACACACACATAACGAGAGCTTAACATTAATCTCACTTGCGATATTCATAGAGAAGAGTTAAATACATGGGGAAGTGATAGTATCAGTGACAGCAAACAGTACAGTTAGGACATTGTTCTATACATTTACAGATGTTCCCATAGTATAGAGATGAAATGGATTGAATGTTGATGGGCAAATTCTTCCAATCAGATGGAGCTTTAAACATGAATGCTTTTTCAGCTTCTACGCTAAAACTGCAGGAACCGAAAACAAGAATTGTGAAGAGTGTCTCAGCTGGTAAGTGGAAGAGAAAGGAACCATCAGCTGCTCAGGGGATGATTGAAATGAATTTTAAAACATTTAAAAAAAAAAGAAATGGCAGCCAATGTCTACGTCCTCTTGATGTGGGGGAATTCTCGGCCCATTGAGCGACTCATGCATTGCGTCAAATGATCGTAACAATCATAAGGATTCATTCACCGGTGGGCAGAAGTACTGATGGAAGTTTCCATGGAAATCTGGCCAACGGTTGAAAGAATATGTTGTTTTTTTTTTTGCAAAATGTGATGAATCCTATCTCGGCATGAATTACAATCCCCTTTCCATAAATCGGAAATTGATATCCGAGGCGTGATCCAGACATATTCACAAATTCCCAATCTGAAAATATAGTGACAGACAGATGTGGGGGGTCGGGCTGCTTTTAGTTTATTTGTGTCAACTCCCAGCATCCCCCGGGAGAGTCCCGATGGAGAGGGGGGAGCCGCCCTCTCCCGATTACAGAGGTGAGCCGTGTAATTTAACGCGCTAATGACACACTGCGTCAAACAGCTGTCATTAAAGTTATAAATCAGACGCAATGGCACTCTGCATCTGCTTTTTGCCATTTCTTCAACTCTCCGTCTTCACTTCTTCACACTGCTCGTCTTAAGATCTTAATCTCAATTTTCTTTTTTGTATATGCTTTGTGTGTTTCTTCTGTGCCTGAATATGTACAGTCTCGCTTGGAAAATAGCAGAAAATGAAGGCACGCATGTTTGCTTTGGCTTGGTTTCACACTGGCCTGCTAATTTCACTGAATGGAAAATACGATTCCTCTTAAAAAAAAACGCCATTTAAAGGGACGATTCATCCTGTCTGTCACAGTCCGATTAGCCTCAGCATCTGCGAAATCCCACGTGAATTCTTCTATACGTGTGTGTGTGTGTGTGTGTGTGTGTGCCATGATAGAATTGGCTATGACAGCAGCAGAGAGAATCAGAGCTTCACTGCCACCTACACAGAAAACCTATCTGAGCAGATTTCTCTCATTTCAACGTCGACCCGCAGCTGCTGCCGTTACTCAAGCCCCCAAATCACAGAAGCACTTAAATACTGTAAAGCTACACATAGCTATGTTCACTTTGTTGAGAGTCTTTGCTTAACCCTTGTGTTGTCTTCCCCGTCGACCATGCAACCTTTTGTTTTTCTGGGTCAAAATGTAAAAAAAATTCCAACGTTATCCATGTTTTTGTTCTGACATTTTTGCAGTAGGAGTTAGATTTTTAAGTGGCATGTGGCAGCCGGAAGTGGCATGTCCTGGCATGTGCCACTTTCCTAAAGCCAAGTGGTGTGTTTTCGCGAGGCTACGTATTATCGCGAGGCTACGTCACACGCGGGTTGCGTTCAGGAAAAGAAGAAACGGTTGGGATTAGGAAAAGAAGAAAAGGGTTGGGTGGGGTTTAGGAAAAAAACGGTTGAAATTAGGAAAAGAAGAACGGGGTTGGGTTTAGGAAAAGAACAAGTGGTTGGGTTTAGGAAAAATAAATTGCAATCATAGCCTATTAAAACAGTAGCAATTTGATTGGGGCAAATGGTCTGAAATGCATTAGACATTATTGAAGGTGAGGGAGTTGTACCAGGCTGAGGTATTGAAAGGAAGTATGGATTCAATGAGTGGCCGGTAAACCACAGTTAAAATGTCCTTGCTGACATGGAAAGCTCTGAGCTTTCTCCATTTAGGCTACGTTTACATTGCTACGTTTTGAGCCAAAAACGACCTAAGTCTTAAAGATGGAACAGCAGGTCATTTTCAATGTAGATTCCTGTCTGAGAGAAGCTCGGGTAAAATCTTTGGATGAAAATAGAAGACTTGGCTGTACAGGAGAAGTTGGCTGATAAATCCTCGAAACGCAACGAGGCTGCAGGTGACGTCTAGTCTCTGGTTCCGTGAGTGCAAACTTAATATCGAAAGAAGTAAATGAACGAGTCAAGACTGTGGCTACATTTACATCGCTACGTTTTGGTTTTTTAAGCAGAGTTTTGAGCCAAAATCGATCATTGTGCACACAAGTGTTTTTAGCTCCAGTATCTCACCAACATTCTGGTATACTGGGCATAAACAGGAAGCAGCGTGGAGACTCCGCCCGCTGCTGGTAGTTGCCATGGTAACATTAGTAGCTTTAAGTCTCAGAGGACGAGATGTCGTGACCGATAAGACTCAATCAGGAGGAGAAACGTTGGCGTCAGTGTCGGTGTTGCCAAAGGTCTCCGTTTGCGGCCGTTGAGACTGCAACACAACCCCGCAGATTCCAAACCAAAACGGGTCAGAAGTGTTTCCAAATGTCTCCGGTTTAGGGGCTCGGAAACACCAGAGCAGGGGGAATGAGAGGGGGAAACACCAGAGCAGGGGGAATGAGAGGGGGGAAACGTAGCAGAAGATATTCATTTTTAAACCAAAACGCAGCAGTGTAAATGTAGCTTCCGCAGGTGGAGGCTGTGAGAAAGAGAGATGGGAAGGTATTTTAAAAACGTCAACCCACGCTCAACGGGCTGATCTTTAACGCCGAGGGGCTGCTGAATTAGAGCAAGTCGTAAACTGAATAGAAAATACGCAGGCCAGACAAAAAGGTTTGTGCCGTCAACAAAGATCACACGCCTGGGTGGATTTCAAAGCACGTTGGCGTCGCTTTTTTTGTTCTTCAGCATTCAAAGCTTCGGCCGAGCAGGGAAATGTGACAGTAGCTACTCCGTTTTGGACGGCGAGGATCCAAGTGTGAGGGATTATCATCCCGGAGAATACACAGACAAAACACGAAATCCTGTTCATGGCCACCCACGCATAAGGACAGACAAGAAAGCTACAGAAACACAAGAACAGATGAAAGCTCCATGCGCTCTGTCAGCAGTTTTTTGGAAAGAATCCACCGAGGATGAATATTTTTGCAGCTGAGATAAACTGGCTTTTGACAGGCCTGGGTTTGCAGCACATTTTGGGGAACACAAATGGTGAAGGAGACAGGGTTTAAACAAGTCTTAAGTCAGGTTCTCGCTCCACAAAATCATCATAATAGAGAATACCTATGGGGGGTTGGCAATTGGCTGTAGATAATACCAACAACTCAATGACTTCACCAGATGCTGAGGTCTAAGGCTTTCAAAACTCACAATCTACAACTGTTACAAAACTTACTTACAAAAATCGTCAGTACAGTCGTCAGTTATAGTTTTTTTTAATCAAACAAACAGGAGGAAATAGTGGATTTGTTGGGGACTATTTTCAGTGGCGGATTACTCCACAGTGCTGTGCGTCCGAAATCCCACACTAACAGAACAGTATGTGAGATTTTTTAGTGTGTCCGAAACCTTAGTACGAAACCAATAGTACGTGAGTTGCATACTATTTCAGGTAAAATATGACAGTATGCAATCCTGGACATAAGTATCCCACAATGCAAAGCGCTGGGTAATGACAACGATTATAACAGCCAAACGGACAGAAACTAAGGAGCTCTGTAACGTCCATAACGCTCTAGTTTACATTCTAGTTATTCACCTCTTTCAGTAATTTAAGAGTTATCGGGCGATGGCGCTAGAGCGCCGGCAGGCAGGAGTTACCATGGTTACGGGTCTCCAGTAAAGTCAACCAAGTCAAACGGGCAAGGCGGCTCTCAGGAAGTGACGTTGAAAATTACGGCTCAGCGCGTCCGAAAAGATACACACTCTACTGTTTGATTACACAAAAGTATGTTGAACGATAGTATGCGTGTTGAGTATGTAGTGCAGAGTACTTTGTCCTGTATGTAAATGCACCATAACGACCCAATCAAAGCATATTTATTTGCATTTACAGACTTTGAGCTTGAACCAGTGATGTTTTGTCTATAAGCCCAGTGAGTTCTCTCCGGATATATTCAGATAAATCAGTAAACATGGCCACTCTTTTGCTTCCAGACTGTTTAATCCCACAGGAGACGTAAAACCAAACTTATTTTCAGGAACACAAAGCGCACATGGTACAATTACACCAAACCGAGTCAAAAAACATTTCCCTCATCACCCTTTGACATGGCAGCGGCTTTGAGTCGAACAAAACCATAATAATAAGATGCGAGAGAGACAGTCGGGATGTAAACACAATGACTGCAGAAATAAATCTGTAAAATAGCAGAAAATGTTATGTGTGTAGCTACAGTAAAGAACATTTTATGTTAGGCCTAAATAAAAAGAATTATTCTCAGTTGGTGAACTTCTGAAAACGTTGGGAAAATAAATTAAAAAATGTCGGGAAAAAGCACCAAAACATTGGAAAAAGTGCCAAAAAGTTCCTAATCAGCAACAGACGTCGAAGAAAGTGTCACAAAGGTCGAAAAAAGCAACAAAAACGTTGGAATAAACGACAAATATGTATAAAAAAGCGTCAAACGGCGGGAAAAGTGTGACAAAGGTAAAAAAAGCAACAAAAACATTGGGAAAACTCCCAAAATGTTGATAAAACGGTGACAAAAAGGAATTGAAAACGGCAGCGACAAAAGGCGGAGACAAAAAGGCAGCGAAAAAGGCGACAAAAAGGCGACAAAAGGCAGCGAAAAAGGCGACAAAAAGGCAGCGAAAAAGGCGACAAAAAGGCGACAAAAGGCAGCAAAAAAGTTGACAAAAAGGCAGCGAAAAATGCGACAAAAAGGCAGCGAAAAAGGCGACAAAAAGGCAGCGAAAAAGGCGACAAAAATGCGACAAAAAGGCAGCGAAAAAGGCGACAAAAAGGCAGCGACAAAAGGCAGCGAAAAAGGCGACAAAAAGGCGACAAAAGGCAGCGAAAAAGGTGACAAAAAGGCAGCGAAAAAGGCGACAAAAAGGCGACAAAAAGGCGACAAAAGGCAGCGAAAAAGTTGACAAAAAGGCAGCGAAAAAGGCGACAAAAAGGCAGCGAAAAAGGCGACAAAAAGGCGACAAAAGGCAGCAAAAAAGGCGATAAAAAGGCAGCGAAAAAGGCGACAAAAAGGCAGCGAAAAAGGCGACAAAAAGGCGACAAAAGGCAGCGACAAAAAGGCAGCGACAAAAAGGCAGCGACAAAAAGGCAGCGACAAAAAGGCAGCGACAAAAAGGCAGCGACAAAAAGGCAGCGACAAAAAGGCAGCGAAAATGGCAGTGAAAAAGGTGACAAAAAGGCAGCGAAAAGGTGACAAAAAGGCAGCGAAAAAGGTGATAAAAGGCAGCGAAAAAGGTGATAAAAGGCAGCGAAAAAGGTGACAAAAAGGCAGCGAAAAGGTGACAAAAAGGCAGCGAAAAAGGTGATAAAAGGCAGCGAAAAAGGCGACAAAAAGGCAGCGACAAAAAGGCAGCGACAAAAAGGCAGCGACAAAAAGGCAGCGACAAAAAGGCAGCGAAAAAGTTGCTAATCAGCAACAAACGTCAATGAAAGTGTCACAAAGGTCGAAAAAAAAAAGGGAAACGCCGAATATGTCCAAAAAAAACAAACGTAGAAAAAAATGGCGGAAAAAGTGTGACGGAAGGTCGAAAAAAAGCAACACAAACATTGGAAAAACTCCCAAAATGTTGAAGAAAGTGACAACGTGGACTCTCCCAAAACCAACCTGCATGGTGGCGCACATACTACACAAATCAAAATGTCAAAAAACTTCAAATACAACTGTGAATTCTACGGACGATTTCTGTTATAATACACAGACACATTTGTTAGAGTGTAGCAGGAAAATAACATGTCCCTCATCACCCTTTGACATGACAGCGGCTTTGAGTGGAACAGACCATAATAACAAGATGCGAGAGAGACAGTCGGTCTGAATGAATGACTGCAGACAAAGGTACATTTGGCACGAGACAGAGAAGGACGAAACACGTGTACTTTCTGTCCCTGGATATCTTTCTTTTTTTTTTTTTACAGCATAACTACCATCTAGTTTTCTTTGCATAATCCCTTAAAAACGTTTATGAGATAGGCTGCGTGACTTTAAATCTAAACAGTGGAGAGATAAAGAAGTGAATACAGACACTACAGGCAAAAATGACATTTTAATTTCATTCATTTTGAGTTTTTTGGGGCTATTTTGCTTCCATAACATGTCTTCTTACAGAATATTGGAAAAAAAAAACACCCAAAATACACATTTAGATGTTTACTTTATCTCACTTTGCCTATTTTACACCTGTAAATGTCTCCTAAATTCACCAAAAGCTAGCATTAGATTAGATAATGCCTCATTTGCATATCTAAACATAAAAATATGTCTTAATGTAAGTCACCAGCTGGGGAAGTGTCACGTTGATATCTGTTAGTTTAAATGTTGTACCCCTCTTCACCTTCTGACCAAGTAGTTCCAGGAATGTAGTTATAGGAACAGTCCACTTTCTTAACAGTTCTACTAACTACTCTCCCCCAAAACCGGTTTTGCCATTTGCATTCACACTGGCCAAGCGGCCATAGGAAATGACCTTTAGTTATTAGAATCACAGCCATCTAACCACCAAAAGGGAAAGGGAAAAGGGAAAAGACCCTGCCCTGAAGTAGGAGCTGAAAGAGTTACAGGAACTGCGGCCAGAGGGACTTAATAATCCCCAAATTGGTCCAGTCGGAACAGGAGGAAAAAAAAAGGGTTCTAGGAATGTTATTGTTCTAGGAACTGCAAAAATCTCTGCGGTCGGAAAGCGGCTATTGTCTTGCAAAATGTCTGGTATTTTATAATCCATATCTTTAAGCCTGCTGTTTTCCTCGGGTCAAATGTGATGGTTTTCAACGTTTCTATAGCAGAAATCTGGGTTTCTTATAACCAAATTTCCCAAAAAATAACTGAATGAAGTTGGCTAGAAGCCTAGATGTAACACAGAATTGGGTAATCATTTATACTTTATGCTTTACAAACAGGCAAACCAGAGGAGGACAGCAGTGGTGTAGTCTAATGTATTGTAGCAGATATACTGTATGTATATATATATATATATATATATATATGAATCTGCCTTTGGGGGAGGGGGGGCCATATCATAGTGGGGGGGGGGCCATATCATAGTGGGGGGTCTGGGTGTCCTCCCCCAGGGAAGTTTTGAGCATCAACGACTTCATTTCCTGTACTCGGATACACTTTTATGCACCAATTTACTGTGGAAATACATTTACTTATCCTACGAGAAGGAAAACACAGATGAGAATTCTAAATATATCAAAAATGTATGTTGTATGTAAGTATGTTGTTGCGTGTCATTGGGCATTTTTAAGTGGGTATATGGAAATCCTGGAGCTTTCTTAGTGGTTATACTGCGTATAATAAAGTGTCGATAATTGTCAAAATATGGCCAACGGAAAGACAATGTGATTGTTAAAGGCCGTTTTCTCAAAATGAGTTTTTCTCAGACTCTGAGCCAGAAATCTCCTCTTCAGTACCTCCACCAAGCTTTCCCCTTTCATTCCTATCTATATTCTGAAGGCTTGTTCCACAGGGAGTTGTTCACATATCATTCATAACCTGAGTTATGTGACATTTTTATACCTTAAAACGTGCAGAAAATGGATTCCAATGGCTGTTGACACCATTTTCTGATTCAAGGAGTCATAAAATGAGATATCCTAAACCCCCTCTATGAAAAAAACCCTTTGACTCTAATATGTCCACAAAAGTATACCATCTCATCCAGTGTTCAGATTCATATTCTGGAAACGTGAACATTAGTGCATATTTAACAACAAAATGCCTAATTATCCATATTTAAACATAAATATTTTAGAAAACTTGTAATGAAAAAGATGTAATCAACTGGGGAAGTTTCATGGTGATATCTACGTATTAGTAGATACTAGTTTAGATTAGTACCTATTCTCCCCTTAATTAACAACATTACCAAAACTAACTTGCGGAATCCCTTAAAAATATTCAAGAGACATATAACATCAGATCCAAACAGTGGAAAGATAAACTGAATAGTATTTTTCATTGCTTTCTTATGGAATTAAAATTTCAGAGAGTACCCGTGATTTTTTAAATGGCTTATAGCTGATCCATAAAGCATTATTGAATGTTTATATTTATTAACATTAGGCATTAGTAACAAGTTGTAAACCTTTACTTATTAGAAATCCCATTCAAAAATGTCAAAAAACACGACAAAAAAGAGACAGTTTGAATACCGAAGGAAGGCAACAATAGGTCGAAAAAAAGCAACATTTTCGAAAAAATTAGAGACAAAAACGTAAAAAAGCAGCCAAAATGTCGACAAAAAAATTCCGAAATGTGACAACTTTCACTGTAACCGCACACATACAACTGTGAATCACTTTCTATGGACGATTTCTGTTGAAATATACAGACATGTATCACTGTAACAAATAACCGTAGAAATGCGGGATATTTGTTACAGTGTACAAATGTTAACACAGATATTTCTTAGAGTGTAGCAGGTTGTTTTACAGGCCGAGAAGCCGCCTCGAGTCACATTTAAAAAAAAATTATTTTTCCGTTAGTCAACAAGCCAAAGTTGCAGTTGCAAGCGAGTTTCGGCAGGTCGCCGAAGTGGCTCGCGCGATAAGAAGAATGGACTCTATATTGAGAGTAATAAAGAAGATCTTTTGAATAGTAACTCACAACAATGCACACTGTGTAACTGCCACTTAGCTCTGAGAGCTGCTGGGAATTTCCCGCCCTGATTAAAAGCTTCGGAAACCCAAAATACGAGCCAGGCAACACACAAGTTCAATTACAAAGAGTTTAATCCCAAAAATACTTTTTTTTTTTTTTTTTCCACATTCCCATTTTGGCATGTAACACATTGTTTGGTCTCGCTGTATCTTGGCTGTAACACTATAACTGTATAATTTACATTGTCTGAAGTCCTGGCTGTCATGCAATGTTGAACACAAGCTCCGCTGATTACTGCAGGAAAAAAAAAAAAAAAGGATGCCACGTTCACGTCGGAAATGTTATTGAGACTGTCTGCCCACCCCGTGGTTATTACATATATGTGTTATATGTGGGCATTCTGGTAGCATTCCAAGATATTTAATGATGACCAAATTAAGCTCAGAACACACCTCTACTTAAAGAAAAAGGAGGAACATGCTACAGTTTCTCATTCAACATCCATAGTTTGGTTATTTGGTTGACATCTCCTCGTTCCTTGTTCCCGTTTTGACGTGAACACAACATTCGACAACAGCCTGTGTGAGACATTCAACAGTCCTTGTCAGTTAAGACAAAAAATATGCTAATTTCTGAGACTTTCTCGTGAACTATTCTGCAAGCTGTCAACCATCTGGGTGGAACATGGTGTTAAAAGGGGAAGTTCAGGTGTTTTGAAGTGGTGTCGGATAATACCAACATGTCCTCATGAACGGGTCTGTGCAATATAGTGCGAAAATGTATTGCACGCCACTACGTATGGCATCCTGCAAAACTAAGTCGACGGTCGGCTGGCTTACAGAGCTCCACCGTATCAGCAGTAGTACTTGGTAGTGCGGCGACTACAGTTATGTTTAGGCACCAAAACGACTTAGTTAAGTTCAGGAAAAAAAAGATTAGTTCCTAACCCTTTTAAACCCCAAAGTCACACCATAACACTAACAAACTAACTAACCGATCGAGGCAGCGGTAGACCAGCAACTCCCGTGTTCTGCGAGGTAAAAATCAAACCGTCTACGGGCAAAATTTGTTAAAGGAGTCTGGTGGCTTTGAAGAGAGCAAAGGTAACGGCTTCAGTTCCCCCGTCGCAGAGGGCCGTCTGACAGCAAGGTAAATATTCTACATAAAGCGGACACTTAAACTTAATCCCCCCCACACAGCATGTTTGGTTCATCATTGAACTAGAGGAAAAACTTTGTGATTAAACATCATCCAAACAACATCATTTTTTTTTTTAGGAGCAGCAGAACAGGTTCCAGCCCGTTGGTTTGTTTCACTTTACATCATCGTTACAGGAAGACACTTTGCTCCTCGTCACTGCCAGCAGGTCGACACCATGTGGGATGCTTTCTCAACAACTCCGAGGAAAAGCTGATACCAAAACTATTGATTTTTAGGACCGTTTTATTTTCAACCTGGACCCTATTTTTCTATGTTTTTTGTGTCTAAGTGACTGATGGGAACAACAATCTTTGACATTGGTCCAGTATTAAGCGAGATCGCTGCAATCGGCAGCGGCAAAAACAAGCTACCATGTAAGTTAATGGGACAATTGTGCATCTTCAATTGACGTCCACAAAAGTGCTTGTTTGGCCACTGACAGGCTCAGATTAATATTGCAAGTGTCTGACAAACTTATGAAAAGGATTTCTAAGGAGGTCAACCTTTCTGTTAAAGAGTAAGATCCTTTTTTTTTAAACATAAAAACATCCGCGAAATTGCGTTCGCTAAACCAACCAGACTCCATGTAAAAATTTTAGCATTGTAAAATACACTTCAATCAAAGTCGACAGAAACAAAATAAAACTATGAAAAGCCATTTGGGGTCGTCTTTCCACTTTTCCAACCATCACAACTCTAGTTTTGGTTGAAATAAACACATAGTTTACTGATTTACATGTGAAAATACGTTGACTCTATACACGCTAAAAGTATTGTTTTCTTAAATGGAGTTTGGTGGGTTTAGCATTAGCGACTTCAGAGCTGTTTCTGGTTAAACAGAAAGGTCTCAAAGAGGTTTTAAAAAGGTCTATCTCTGTAGGGATCCTTTCCATAATGTTGTCAGACACTTAGAATAATAATCTGAGCCTGTCAGCGGCAAAACAAGCACTTTTAGTGGACCAAATTGACGATGCACATTTGCCCCATAGGGTTACATTGCAGCCCGGTTTGTGGCTGCCGGTCACAGCGTTCAAGCTAAATACTGGACCAATGTCAAAGACTGTTGTTCATAAT
This sequence comes from Sander lucioperca, assembly GCF_008315115.2. Classification (NCBI taxonomy): domain Eukaryota; kingdom Metazoa; phylum Chordata; class Actinopteri; order Perciformes; family Percidae; genus Sander; species Sander lucioperca. The sequence goes on along the minus strand of NC_050196.1, from coordinate 906,651 downwards.
AGGAAAATAGGGTCCATGTTGAAAAAAAAAAAAAAAACATAAATCTGTAGCCTTTAAATTAAACAGATTTCTCTCGAGTCTTGGGCCCAAACTAAATAGTTTGAGATCTCATGAACAGTCTGCTTTGTTGAGCCACAGCGCTACAAAAGCTGGATTCTGAAAAAAAATGAAATAATTCCTATCGTGTTGAGACTTCAGGGACCTTCTTAGTCAACTGAACTGGACTATTTAGGCTAAGCACCCTCCAGATCCTCAACAAAAGAGTCACGGCGTCATCGCCACCAATCCATATCAGGTTTACATTTTCACCTCAGAGTGGCAGGGAGGGTTGTACGGAAGAGGATTAGGGCCACGTGTGGAAAATGTGTTTGAGTTCAAAGTCAAAATTCTGACTTGTGAGTTTTTTTAGTTTCAAAGCAAAAACACAACAACAACTCATAATTCTGAGGAAAAAGTCTGAATTCGGAGGGGTTTTTTTTAACTTTAAAAATAAAACAAAAAAACTCAGAATTCTGACTTTTTTTGTTGGATTTTTTCAAATAAAAAAAATAGTAGATTTTGACTTAAGTAAAAAAAAAAAAAAAAAACCCCTCAAAATTCTGAGAAAAAAAGTCAGAATACAACAAAAAACTCAAAATTCTGAGATTTTTTCAGAAAGTCAGAATTCGAAGGTTTTTTTTACTTTAAAAAACAAACAAAAAACCTCAGAATTATGACTTTTTTTCTCATAAAAAAACTTTTTTGTTGTATTCTGACTTGTCTCAGAATTATGAGTTGTTTTTTTTTTACTTTAAAACAAAACAAAAAACTCAGAATTCTGAGAAAAATCTGAATCTATTATTTCTTTTACTCAGAATTCTGATTTTTTTTTTTTGTTCATTTTTAAAGTAAAAAAAAGTAGATTCTCAGTTTTTTTCCTCAGAATTATGAGGGTTTTTTGTTTTTAAGTAAAAAAAACAACTCAAAATTCTGAGAAAAAAGTCAGAATAAAACAAATAAACTCTAAATTCTGACTACGTTTTTTTCAGAATTATGAGTTGTTGTTTTACTTAAAAAAAGACTCAGAATTCAGAGATATAAGGTCGTCTATTTTTTTTTTAAAATGGCCCTAATCGTCTTCCGTAGGGCTGTAAATAACAAACCACCGAAGGATGGAAGAGATGGAGAGCTTTGACTTCGCAGGGGAGTCATCTTTGGTGTAACACCGTCACACGGCATCCGTGCGTCCCGGACCACAGCACTCTGCCGATAGATCCATACGCTTCATAAAACATCTCCGTTATAACATCATGCGATCCTATTCATATTCCTCTACGTCAGGGACTCCCTCACAAAGACACAGTCTGCCTGTAAAAAGGCAAGGTTTCAATACATTTTCCCAGATATTTAAGATTGTTATGATTGTTTTTGTGAGTTGATGTCATTCATATTCATACTATATCATTATTTAGTTGTTCTCTGCCATTTAAAATGTTTGCTTTGCCTGCATTATGTCCCCTAATGAGTTTAGAGTGACAATATTGATATATATATATTTTTTTTTTTTTAGTTCATGTACTATCATCACTATAAATATATTTCTGTCATATATGGAGACTTGCAATGTTTCAGTGATGATCAATAATGATATTTATGCTTTGATGTTTTTTTTTGTTTTTTTTAATCTGCTATATGTACAGTGGTGGAATGTAACTAAGTACATTTACTCAAGTACAGTATGGTACTTAGGTAGCATACAGATGTTGTGGTACTTGTACTTTACTTGAGTCTTTTTCTTCATGCCACTTTCTACTTCTACTCCGCTACATTTCAGAGAGAAATATTGTACTTTTTACTCCACTACATTCATCTGTTACAGCTTTAGTTACTAGTTACTTTACACATTAGGATTCCTGCACACAAAACACATGTAGTTTATAAAATATATAAATACTTTCATACTTTTCCTTAAGTGACACTTTCAATGCAGGACTTTTGCTTGTAACGGAGTATTTTTTTTATAGCGTGGTATTTTACTTAAGTAGCCTAAAGGGTCTTAATACTTCTTCCACCACTGTATATATAGGCTATAGGCCTATCACTGCAAAGTTATATATATATATATATATATATATATATATATATATATATACTTCTAAAAAGGAATCTGCCATCACTGCCTCTTCTTCTTCTGCTTCAGCGACTTCCTCCTCTTCACTATCATCTCGTACAGCTTGTCCATGCCCTCGTGCAGCCCCTCTCCGATGATGGCGCACGCGGGCTGGACGTGGTACGGCGTGGAGGGGCTCAGCTCGGCCAGAGCCAGGTGCCGCTCGATCTCCGCGACGTCCAGCGCCCGCGGCAGGTCCTGCTTGTTGGCCACGACGAGCAGCGGCGTGCCCTGGTTCTCCGAGAAGCGCGTGATCTTGTGCAGCTCGGCGCGGGCCTCCTCCAGCCTCTCGGCGTCCACGGAGTCCACCACGTACACAATGCCGTCCGTGCAGCGGCTGTACGGCTTCCACAGGGGCCGCAGCTTCTCCTGGCCGCCGACGTCCCAGAAGTGGCAGCTGATGCCGCGCGACGCGCCCGCGCCGCCCAGCCGGATCCGCTCCGTGTTGAAGCCGATGGTGGGCACCGTGTTGACGAACTCGTTGAATTTCAGGCGGTACAGCACGGTGGTTTTGCCCGCGGAGTCCAAGCCGAGCATGACTATGTGCAAGGACTGGAAGGCGCCCAGATTGGAGAAGCTGTTCCCCATGTCGCAGCCCCGGGCTGGGGTGGGAAGGAAAGACTGAACCCGCGCCGCTCCCGCGTTTAGCGACTGCGGAGGGCGCCGCGGCGGTGGCAGCGGCGGCACTCCGGCAGCGAGACAAGCCGCAGCATCCCTGGACTCACTCCAAACAGCAGCAACGGCCGTCCGCAAAACCAGTCAAATCATCACACAAACACACCGTTTTTTAATTTTTTACCGCGCGCACCGCTTTCCAAACGTCATATCACGTTTCCGCGTCTGCGTGTGTCTCCGAGCGCGTTGCAGTCCAGCAGCTGTCTTCATGTAGTGACACACACACACACAAGTGATGGTGGGTGTGGGGGTGTATGTGTGTGTGTGTGTGTGTGTGTGTGTGTGTGTGTGTGTGTGTGTGTGTGACGCGTGGACCAGCCTCTTTAATGTTGCCGTGAAAAGATGCGTCAAGCTGAATTAGACAAACATAAAAACACAAGATTTCCGGTTAAGCAATACGGGCGCCTCAAAAATAAAAGCCTCGCCTGTTCTAATGGGAAAGATTGTACTTTTTAATCCACTACATTCATCTGACAGCTTTAGTTACAAGTTACTTTCCACATTAAGATTCCTGCACACAAAACACATGTAGTTTATAAAACCTGAACTCCCGTAATGCAGCCCGGTAAGGTCGAAGGAGGTTTTATTTTGTATTCGTCTTTGGCTTTGTTGTTTCCTCTGCGCACTGAGCTGCCCTCCGCTGCTGACACTCTGACACCTCGTGGAGGAATATGACAACTACGTTCAAGGGGGTTCAAACGTGTGTGTGTGTGTGTGTGTGTGTGTGTGTGTGTGTGTGTGTGTGTGTGTGTGTGTGTGTGTGTGTGTGTGTGTGTGTGTGTGTGGGTGGCGTTGGGGTGGGGGGGTGTCCCGGGACACTTCTGCATATATTGAGAAAAGCGACAAAAACCCTTTACCTTAAATGCCCCCATAATAGCTTGGACCAGTGTAGCAATATACAATATACATGTTTGCATACATCAACAATAGACAATAGACGACAAGGAATTTGCTTTGGTTATTGAGGGTGCATACTGTACATACATAAGCATATTAAAACACAATATGAAACAAACAAACACGAAATATGGAAACAAATATGTGCATATAACTGTTTAATGTTAAGAAAGAAAAAAAAAGAGGCTGTATGGATTAATGCAGGATGTGCAGAGGATACAGGTATACCAGTGGTGGAATGTATCTAAGTACATGTACTCCAGTACTGTACTAAAGTACAAATGTTGAGGTACTTGTACTTGACTTGAGTCTTTTTCTTTTCATGCCACTTTCTACTTCTACTCCGCTACATTTCAGAGAGAAATATTGTACTTTTTACTCCACTACATTAATCTGTTACAGCTTTAGTTACTAGTTTAATAGGCGTAATTTACAGGGGGGGGATAATCAAAACTGGCCAGTGTAACCCCCTGCTACGCTCTGCAGTGCCCTGCTACATCCTGCTGTGCCCTGCTACATCCTGCTACGCTCTGCAGTGCCCTGCTACGCCCTGCTGTGCCCTGCTACGCACTGCAGTGCCCTGCTACATCTTGCTACGTCCTGCTGTGCCCTGTTACATCCTGCTACGCTCTGCAGTGCCCTGCTACATCCTGCTACGCCCTGCTACGTCCTGCTGTGCCCTGCTACGTCCTGCTACGCTCTGCAGTGCCCTGCTACATCCTGCTACGCCCTGCTACGTCCTGCTGTGCCCTGCTACGTCCTGCTACGCTCTGCAGTGCCCTGCTACATCCTGCTACGTCCTGCTGTGCCCTGCTACATTCTGCTACGCTCTGCAGTGCCCTGCTACGCCCTGCTACATCCTGCTACGCTCTGCAGTGCCCTGCTACGCCCTGCTACGTCCTGCTACGTCCTGCTACACACTGCAGTGCCCTGCTACATCTTGCTACGTCCTGCTACGTCCTGCTGTGCCCTGCTACATCCCGCTACGCTCTGCAGTGCCCTGCTACGCCCTGCTACGTCCTGCTACACACTGCAGTGCCCTGCTACATCTTGCTACGTCCTGCTACATCCTGCTGTGCCCTGCTACATCCCGCTACGCTCTGCAGTGCCCTGCTACGCCCTGCTATGCCCTGCTACGTCCTGCTACGCTCTGCAGTGCCCTGCTACATCTTGCTACGTCCTGCTGTGCCCTGCTATGTCCTGCTACGCCCTTCTACGTCCTGCTGTGCACTGCTACGTCCTGCTGTGTCCTGCTACGCGCTGCAGTGCCCTGCTGCGTCCTGCTATGCCCTGTAACTCCCTGCAGTACCCTGCTACACCATGAACTACTACAACTACTATTTCTGGTCATTGTTCCATTATCTTTATTGTGACTATTATTGCCACTCTTCATCACACTCCCAACCGGCACCGTCAGACACCGCCTACCAAGAGCCTGGGTCTGTCCCAGGTTTCTCCCTAAAAGGAAGTTTTTCCTCGCCACTGTCGCACTAAATGCTTGCTCTTGGGGGAATTACTGGAATTGTTGGGTCTTTGTCAATTATAGAGTGTGGTCTAGACCTACTCTATATATGTGTAAAGTGTCTTGAGATAACTCTTGTTATGATTTGATATTATCAATAAAATTGAACTGAAAAGAAATGGTAAACATGACCTAATAACCCTAAATGATGCATTAGTTGTAGCACATCAGCTAACACATGCATAACAGTACAAGCATGTTGTGAGAAATAACATCTATAACATATTCAAAGTCCTGAAAGATCCAAGTGGTGGAAAGTATTGAAACATACTGAAATCGGTGATGCTACAATAACAATATTTTAACTAACACACAGTCACCGTGAAACTTCCCCAGTTGATTATTTACATCAAGACAATATATTTTTTTATGTTACAAGTTTCCTGAAACTTTGTTTAATTATGCAAATGAGGCACTACTGTCTGCCACTAGATGGCAGCAACACATTGCATGTAGCAGAGTAGAAGTAGAAAGTGACATGAAAAGAAAAAAGACTCAAGTAAAGTACAAGTACCTCAACATTCGGACTGAAGTACAGTACTGGAGTACATTTACTTCCACACACAATGTTTCATCAATGAGTCCACTTCATCATACTGTGTCCCATTGGCTGCATTTGGGTAATTTGAACATCTTGTTGTAGCTCAGAAAGTATCTAGTCTCACATTGTATCAAAGCATAAATATCATTATTGATCATCACTGCAACATTGAAAGTCTCCATATATGAATTATACAGTATTATAGTGATGATTGTCACTCTAATCTCAGATTAGGGGACATAATGCAGCCAAAGCTGTCTGAACTCCATTCACCAACATTTTAAATGGCAGAGAACAACTAAATAATGATATAGTATGAATATGAATGACATAAACTCACAAAAAACAATCATTAAATGTACTTAGTGACATTCCCACCACTGCTAAAACACATGAGATTTTGAGAATGCAATAGCCATAGATATAAAACATATATATTATATCTATGGCAACAATAACACCAGGGCCACGTTCAGTGCCGACAAAACGTAGCAACGTGTTTTTTTTCCAACCCTCCTGTTGTCCTCGGGTCAAATTTTCTAAAAGTTTCTATATCAGAAATTTGGGTTTCTATCAACCAAAATGTCCAAAAAAATGACGTGGCTGGTTCCCTACGATATTCTTCGCAAGTAAAATAAATGATCAGTTCACTACTTTCTTTGAATTTGGGTGTTTTAGTCAATTTTATAGCATTTGGGGGGGAAAATGATAAAAGAACGTTGAAAAAAGTGACAAAAATGACGAAAAAAGTGACAAAAATGTCGGGGGGAAAACAACAAAAACGTCAAAAAAGTGCAGGAACAAAAAGTGACGAAAACATCGGGAAAAGGGGGAAAAAAACTTGGAAAAAAGTAACAAAAACGAGAAAAAATTGACAAGGACGTCGATAAAAGCGGCAGAAAAAGTTGCATGGTGGGCGGGAGGACAACACGAGGGTTAAAAAGTGCGTTGAACAACACGGTGTGGTGTGCGCTAGTGCGCAGGTGCTCTGCCTTTTCATTACCACGAGTTTACAGACACGTCTGCTGATTGGCTATCCCCTGGGACACAGCCAATGAAACGAGAGACACGCCCACCAAACCGGAGAAAACACAACTCAAAGCCGTTTCGCACATAGATATATATAAAGGCAAACCGTTCCGAGGAAACACGTCGTTCAACACGGAAACCATAGCAACACGGTGCACACCGTTTACAGATTGAACGTGCGCCCCAGAATTGTTTGTGCGCACGCAGCACTTACGTCTGTCCATCCTGGAAGAGGAATCCTTCCGCCGCGCGCACACACACACGCGCACGCGCACACACACACACACACACACACACACAGGTGATTTTTTTCACTTCCTGTGGCTTCTCACACTTCCCGCTCAGGATCTTGTGGGCGTGGCCAGAAACCAGGCTTGATCTGATTGGCAGCTCCCCTGACTCCTGTGTGACATTTACTCCGTTTGTAAAAGGTGGGAAAAAGTTTATCATGGAGGTATAGACACGTTTATAATATACGTTTCAACGCCTTTCAGTCACTTACACGCCAAAACATAGGAAAATAGGGTCCAAGTTGAAAAAAAAAAACAAAGGTGACCTCAGCAATACACAAATCCTTTTAACAAGGTCTAATCAGCCAGAAGGAATGAAAACACTTGTGTTGATGTGTTTGAGTCCCTAAACACACGCAGATGCCCACTGCAACACACCCTGAGTCATCAAGACCTCACTAATTGTTCTCTCTGCCCTCCTCCTCCATCGATTTCCCTGCTAGTGTGTGTGTGTGTGTGTGTGTGTGTGAGATCAATGAAACGAATTATAAAACGCACGCACGTGCACACACACACACACACAGGTAACACACACACACACACACACACACACACACACACACACACACACCCTGACTTAATAAGACCACAACTCAATCTAATTCTACTCCTCTCTCTAACAAGGCTGAGTCACCTGAACGCCTCGTGCCCTAACAGTCTTCCCATCCATTAAACGAGCGCCTCCTTCACTGATTTGCCTCTGATCTTTTCCAGCGTCTCCCCTCGCTGTTCCTCAGGTAACGGACGGCGAGCAGCCGCCAGACGTTGAGAAAGGTGAAGAGAAAACGAGACAGGCTTCTCTGCAAGCGGGTTAACACTTCCTTCACCTGAAGAAAAAAACACACGGAGGAGGAAAGTAACAGGAAATGGAAGAATTTTCAGAAAATATTAAATTGGCTATGAGCTTGGACCAGTGATTTCATGTTGGTCTGTTGAATGCGTTTTGGTAAATTTTTTTTTTTTAGCATCAAACACTTCATTTCCTGTATGCCGGTGAATTTTTATGCAACAATTTGTGCCTTGTCTGCATCAATTTATGGCGCAAATGTCTTTAATTACTATTATTATTTTTGAATTATTCTCCTGTAGGCCAATAATCGGCCGTCGGACGGTCTGGCGAGGTCGGTGACTCGAGTCTGTTCGGTGCGTTCCGTGCCATCGTTCTGGCAGTTGGACTCAAGGACCAATCTGATTGGTTGAGAGCTATAGCCCTTGACTAGCGAATCAGAGCTTCTTCAAGAAGCCTGAGAGCTTACAACGCCAGTATCTTCTCGCCATCGTGTTTTCTTGCGTTCAGCGAGTAATGACAACAACGATCCTCCTTGACTGCTATCACCACTCTCTGATGAAACCAATGACTGACGACAGCGTGCTCTGTGTTTACGAGGTGTAGAGAGATGTTCCGTCATTTCCATTTTCATTTTTTGGGGCGACAATACAGATTGGCGCCGCCTGCTGTTATGGAGACGTATTACGTCTCACGCACGCGCAGAACCTACGCTCAAGTCGGCGTCGCTTCGGTGTGTTCCGAGGCACCTTTTGGACCCCCGGGAGCAGACTCGGCCGTCGGGTTGGTGTGTCAGAGCCTTAAGGGTGTCTTAAATCGTTGGGAAACATATATTTACAGGTAAGAAGGATATTGCATGTTTTGAGCCCCCTGAACGGTTATTTTTTTTTACCCCTTTTGGGGTTGTATTCCATATTCTTTTTTGGGCATTTACAGGCCTGTATTTGACAGGACAGCTGAAGACATGAAAGGGGAGAGAGAGGGGGGAATGACATGCAGCAAAGGGCCGCAGGTTGGAGTCGAACCCGTCCCGCTGCGTCGAGGACCAGACCTCTATATATGGGAGCCTGCTCTACCAACTGAGCTATCTGGGCGCCCGTATTCTAGATTCTTTTAAGTGGGGACAAATCTACCTCTTCTAAATATTGGGGGGGGGGGGCATTTTGGGTCGTCTTTCCACTCTTCCTACAATCACCACTTTAGTTTTGGTTGAAATAGACACATAGTTTACCGATTTACATGTGAAAATATGTTGGCTCTATACACGCTAAAAGTGCTGATTATTTAAATGGAGTCTGGTGGATTTTAGCGCCTTCAGAGCTGTTTCTGAACAAAGAGGATTTTACTCTTTAACAAAAAGGTCTATCTCTGTAGGGATCCTTTCAATAATGTTGTCAGACACGTAGAATATTAATCTGAGGCTCTCAGCGGCAAAAACTGCACTTTCAGTGGACCAAATTTACAATGCACATTTGCCCCATAGGTTGACAATGCAGCCCGGTTCCCAGGTCACAGCGTCCTCGCTCATTACTGGACTTATTTGAAAGAGTGTTGTTCCCATCAGTCACTTACACACAAAAACATAGGGAAATAGGGTCCTGGTTGAAGATAAAAAAACGAAGTTACCCTTTAAGGGATACAAATAATCACACAGCAGTTCAGTTAATCACCATGACAGGCAACACATCCCCGTGGCTCCAAAAAACGACAAAGATGCTG
>NC_050196.1:829542-894542 GCF_008315115.2 Sander lucioperca | reverse complement strand
TGCAACTCTTTTTTTCTCGACTACCTCGTAATTTTTATAGCCAGACGAAACTATCTTCGGTATCATTTTGCCAACTGGCGCGTTGTTGCTTGTGCTTCATTGGTTGTCTTGCAATGTGCCTGCTTAGATGCTGTCGAATCAAAACAACGTGGGACTACAGTGATTGGATGTCGTGCAGGCAGCGCGCGTGCTCTCTGCATGCATACAGGTGGTGCACATTTTTTTCACAGATGCAGATAAACTGAGAGCGGCGCGGCCGTGTGAACATTTTCTTCCCCAGTTTTCATGGGAAGTAGCAAGTCTTCTCGAGTCAAAAGGCGCAAGTCCAAGTGAAGTCACGAGTCATTGATGTTAAAGTCCAAGTCGAGTTGCAAGTCTTTGTATATTTTGTCGAGTCGAGTCTGAAGTCATCAAATTCATGACTCGAGTCTGACTCGAGTCCAAGTCACATGACTCGAGTCCACACCTCTGCTATATAGTGTGTTCTCCATTTTGTAGTGGTGTTTGAATTATCAGCGGTAAATTTCATTCACTATATAGTCCACTATGAAATACCCACAATGCACAGCTAGAGCGTACATATGATGTAGCCCACATTTTACTCCTGTATACCACAATGCAACGCAGCCGTGTTTTCCCAAAGGAGAAGAAGAAGAAGCAGAAGTCCACGCGAAAAACTGAAAAGGAGAAATGGAGCAGGCTTCCGTTTCTACACAGTGGAAACGTAACATGCAACATATATAATATACAACCTTTAATATTCTCCTGAGTGCTCGGTTTGTTTCAGGGACGTATTGGAAGTATTTTAGTTTCAGTTTGTTTACGTGATGCTGGGCTCGCCCGCCTCCGCCACACAAATAATCGGCGATCTCCTGATGCCACGATGTCTTTGGTGTAGTGTCCGACATCTCGTTTGGTCATTCCCAATATACACTCACCTAAAGGATTATTAGGAACACCTGTAAGATTTCTCGTTACTGCAATTATCTAATCAATCAATCACATGGCAGCTGCTTCAGTGCATTTAGGGGTGTGGTCCAGGTCTAGACAATCTCCTGAACTCCAAACTGAATGTCAGAATGGGAAAGAAAGGTGATCTCAGCAACTCTGAGCGTGGCATGGTTGTTGGTGCCAGACGGGCTGGTCTGAGTATTTCACAATCTGCTCACACAACCATTTCTAGGGTTTACAAAGAATGGTCTGAAAAAGGAAAATCATCCAGTATGCAGCAGTCCTGGGGGGCGAAAACGCCTTGTTGATGCTAGAGGTCAGCTGATAGAAGATCAACTTTGACTCAAATAACCACTCGTTACAACCGAGGTATGCAGCCAAGCATTTGTGAAGCCACAACACACACAACCTTGAGGCGGATGTTCTACACCAGCAGAAGACCCCACCGGGTACCACTCATCTCCACTAAAAATAAGAAAATGAGGTTACAATTTGCACAAGCTCACCAGAATTGGACAGTTGAAGACTGGACAAATGTTGCCTGGTCTGGTGAGTCTCAATTTCTGTTGAGACATTCAGATGGTAGAGTCAGAATTTGGCGTAAACAGAATGAGAACATGGATCCGTCATGCCTTGTTACCACTGGGCAGGCTGGTGGTGGTGTACTGGTGTGGGGGATGTTTTCTTGGCATACTTTAGGCCCCTTAGTACCAATTGGGCATTGTTTAAATGCCACAGCCTACCTGAGCATTGTTTCTGACCATGTCCATCCCTTCATGACCACCATGTACCCATCCTCTGATGGCTACCTCCAGCAGGATAATGCACCATGTCACAAAGCTAAAATCATTTCAAATTGGTTTCTTGAACATGACAATGAGTTCACTGTACTAAAATGGCCCCCACAGTCACCAGATCTCAACCCAATAGAACATCTTTGGGATGTGGTGGAACGGGAGCTTCGTCCCCTGGATGTGCATCCCACAAATCTCCATCAACTGCAAGATGCTATCCTCTCAATATGGGCCAACATTTCTAGAGAATGCTTCCAGCACCTTGTTGAATCAATGCCACAAAGAATTAAGGCAGTTCTGAAGGCGAAAGGGGGTCAAACACGGTATTAGTAGGGTGTTCCTAATAATCCTTTAGGTGAGTGTAGTTCCCTATTTAATAGACACTAGGTAGGGAGTAGTGAGTGAGTGAATGAGGGAACGATTTTCGAACACAGCTCTAACTGTAGCTTTTTTAATGCAGAAACTTCAAGAGTTGTGTCGGGCGATAAGAAAACTCTGCTCTCCATTCTGCGTCCCTAAAGAAAACGCCAGACAAGCTTAGGAGATTTTGGAGACGAACGTGTTTTTTTTTTTTATTATCTCCGTATGAATATTTCTCTCGGTGCAAAGAGAATCTGTAAACACGAGTGGCTGCACACAGTGGTGGTTGCACTTGTTATTCCTTTATAGCAGTTTGATGTAATAAATAAAAAAAGAGCTTGGAGTCATATCCAGGAGACGAGCAGGAATGTTGAGGGTGAGTCATCGAGAGGCGAAGGACGACTCTGTCAAGGTGGCCTGTCCTCTGAGGGTGAATAATTATCTGCTTTAATTAAAGCACATTAAAGTGTGTGTGTGTGTGCGTGTGTGTCTGTGTGTAGAGGACAGCGTGTGGCTGGGAAAGAGAGCATACTAGGATGGGTTTGAATGCATTCACGTGTGGTGTTTGCGCACGCATTCGCAGCACGTGTTTGTGCATTCATTTATGATATTTGGATGTGTTTTCGGCGTGTTTGTGCTTACACGAAGGAATCCGCTGTATGGTCCGGGTGGAATTGATGACGGCAGCGTCACGCAACGCTCACACTTGACACACTACACACTACACAGCCACTTATGCAGGAACCATCGCAGTCGGGCCGCGATTTGCACATTCACAGAGGTGAAAAAAAAGAATCCGTCGACCCTTTGCTGCATATCTGCACACATTTATCACCATGAGGAAGTCCATCATTTTGAGGAAAGTGTGTTTGCTGTCCTACCCAGAGTCAGACAATGACAGATGGAAGTCAGTTTCACCCATAGATATAAAACAATAGATGTGACATGACGTCATAACTAATGGGATTATCAGCTGTGCAGCACCTGTCGTTTTACCAAAAGGACCAAAGTGACCAGGGAGGCTGGCATCACTTCCCACGCGTCAGTATAGAGAGGCAAAGCCCCCCCCCCCTCCCCTCCCTTTCTGGTGGACCTCATGGGACCTTCATTCGGAAAGAAATGTGCATGGTAGTGAACGGGGAGAGGCGAATTATTTTTGGATCCCGTTTGAATTGAGCCATGGATTACACATATGGGGCCCTATTTTAACGATCTAAGTGCACGGCGTGAAAGGTGCGTTTAGGGCGTGTCCAAATCCACTTTTGTTAGTTTGACGGCAGAAAAAAGGGTCCGTGCGCCGGGCTTATGGTTCTAAAGGGTTGTACTTAGTGTCTTCATTAATCAGAGGTGTGTTTTGGGTGCAACATGCAATAAACCAATCAGAGATCATCTCCCATTCCCTTTAAAAGCCAGGCGCGTTTGGACCTTGGCGCATTGCTATTATGATGGCGGATTTGCACCGTAATATTTTTATATGTAATCTTCTGCATGTGTGTGTGCTGCAGTGCGTCCCTGTGTGTGTAACAAGCATAGTGTGCGCGCTGTGCACAAGCCTAGGAGCATCTTACTAATTCGCTGTTAAAATAACAATGAAATGCTGCGTTATTGACTTTAGACCAGGTTTTTGTTGGTCAATGGTGCCATCACTTCCCGCTGCCTCACGATAGCAACACGCCCAGAATGCACCTGAACACACCTCCCTGTAAGACCAGCACGCCCAGAATGCACCTGAACACACCTCCCTGTAAGACCAGCACGCCCAGAATGCACCTAAACACACCTCCCTGTAAGAACAGCACGCCCATGGGCCACAGATGGGCGCAGGTGCATTTACTATTTAAACGACGCGGGCGCTGGACGGGAAACTGACAACTGCGTCGGTCTTAAACTAGCCAAGACACTTGGGTCGGGCTTTACGCCGTGCTACGCCGGGTGCAAGACAGGGCCCATGATGTTCGTCAGTTTCAAAGATAATCTTTCAACTGAAGAAAGTCTCAGTTTGTCGTAGGTTTGTCGTAGTACTACTAAGTTTTGTGTGTAGCCGCCCAGGGAACTACATCTCTCGTCTCGCACACTTTACGTCACCTCAGCTTGATGCTCGGCTCGCTCGCTCTATGATACATACATACTTTTACTTAAGTAACATTTGTAAATGGTTTACAGTGTAGGGCTGCTTGACATGGTTAATAACAAAATATGAATAAGAATACTTTTTCCCAAACAAGATGCAAAATGTATGCAAAACCATATCTTAAAATCAATTAACACCGTATGTCACTTTAAATGTGTAACACAAAAAGGTAATTTGTTACTTTAAAAAAAAAAAATCAAGAATAAGACAAGATAACCGTACCTTCACAATATTCAATTCAATTTTATTCATAGTATCATATCCGTGCTATACACCCTCCCCCGCCGGTCTAGGCCAGTGAAAGTCAATAATCAATAATATCGATTCATCCTCAACCCTACTTCGATCTACTGCACAGATATTTCTTTCACTTGACAAATCAGTGGGATTGGGAGTGTTTTAATGTCCAGATATACTTCAAATAAAATTAAATAATGTGTAGTCTTCTTTTGCAAACACACATTCAGTCATTACAAGTTGTTTTACATTTTTTTTTCTCGGTTTTATTGAAACCTTCTCAACAGAAAAACAGATCTGCGACCTGTCACAGGTGACACAACGCAACTTAAGAATGTGTCAATACTTAATCGGCATTTAGTACAAATATATAGACATATATAATCTCCTCGCACATTTTCTGTTCAGAGCATCTTCATATTCCAAAACAGACACCGGAACACTGTAGCAGTCGCAAAACATTATTGAAACGAAAATGAAAACAAAAGACTGACACGAAAACAGATGTAGAAATGAACAATAAAACCATCAAAGCCCATTAGTTATACTTAAACAACATAGGTAGAAACCCAAATCAGAGACAAAAGGCTCCTTTAAATATAAATTACACAAAAACTAGATATTTTCTGATATAATGAGTCCCAATTGAAAGCCACGTCATTTAGTTAAGCAGTAAACTGTGTGTGCCTGTCCTGAACCCACAAGTTCATCTGACTGTAACAGCTGATGTGACTTAAGTTAAAGGGTAACTTTGTTTTTTTTTTTTTACCCTATTTTCCTATGTTTTTGTGTCTAAGTGACTGATGGGAACAACATTCTTTGACGTTGGTCCAGTATTAAGTGAGCTCGCTGCAGTCGGCAGCGGAGAAACAAGCTACAATGTAAGTTAATAGGGCAATTGCGCATCCTCAATTTACGTTCACAATAGTGCTCATTTGCAACAGGCTCAGATTAATATTCTAAGTGTCTGACAACATTATGGAAGGGATTCCTACAGAAAGTAATTTCTGTTAAAAGATTAAGATCCTTTTTTAAACATAAATACATCCGCTAAATTGCGTTAACAACCCACCAGACTCCATGTAAATAAACAGTAATTTTAGCATCGTAAAATACACTTCATTTACAGTCGACAGACACAAAATAAAACTATGAAAAGCCGTTTTGGGTCGTCTTTCCACTTTTCCAACCATCACAACTTTAGTTGTGGTTGGAATAAACACATAGTTTACAGATTTACATGTGAAAATATGTTGGTTCTATACACGCTAAAAGTGCAGTTTATTTAAATGGAGTCTGGTGGGTTTAGCGCTAGCGACCTCAGAGCTGTTTCTGGTTAAACAAAGAGGATGTTACTCTTTAAAAAAAAGTCTATCTCTGTAGGGATCCTTTCCATAATGTTGTCAGACACTTAGAATAATATTCTGAGCCTGTCAGCAAGAAATAAAGCACTTTTAGTGGACCAAATTGACAATGCACATTTGTCCTATAGTATTGCCTTGCAGTCTGGTTGAAAAAACACTCCAGTAATATGCACCACAAGAAAATAATGATAGTTATGCTTCGGAGGAGTCAGAAAGTTAAGAAAATAGCAAACTTGCATGAGAAAGGTGATGTACTGGCACCTTTAGCAGGAATTTCAACATTATCATGAATATTTTAGGTCTATCTTCATCACATACGTAATCTCTGAAAAAACAAAAACGTGTGCAACAGTCTAACATCTTGAAAATATTGGATGCACTTACGTATAATAAATGTAGGATTTCATGCTTTAAAAAGGAAAAGAGATTTGGATGTTAAGCTAAAAACTCAAGCGTCCAAAATGTACCACGGTTGTAATTTTGATTTTAGAAGTTCTAACTCTTCAAGCGTACAGTACACAAGAATAACACTGCCACGAAAATACATCACCTGTATCGTTCTGCAAGTTTAAAAAATAGAAGTGTATCTTGCGAGTCACACGTGACTTTAGCATGACTGTTTTTGGCTAATTACTGCTGACAAATGCTCTTAATGTTTTGAATGTATGCAACAACTTTTTTAACACATCAGCTCCGCCTTCTTCCGCCAGTGAGAAGCAGTGAAAGAATGGAGGGGAAAAGTTGCGTTGTGCGTAAAAAATTTAGCTTGCAAACAAAGGGGGTCAAAACAGCTTTTAAAGACGGCGGACAGGTCAAAGTTCACAGTACGTGTGGTTACGTATACTGCAGTGGTTGAGGTCTCTGATGTTGACCTGAGGAAGATGTGGAAACGGAAAGAAGAACTCATACACACTGTCATCGATTGCAGCGAAATTAAAAGGGAACAGCCAAAAGAAGGGACATAGAGAAAGCAGGATAAACCTAACAAAAGGCATACAAACAGATAGATCCTCCAGTTTCACATTGACTTATTCAATGCCAGGAATCGTCCAATAACGTTTCTACATCTGGCGCTTAATGGGAACCTATCGATGCTGCCACCGATGACGCCGGTCCAAGACTCCAAACAAGAGGACCTACAGATCTGACGTGAAGATCAGAGGCTTCCCAGAAGCTTGTCCAACTGTCCAAGACAAAACTCCGCACACGTATTGAGCTCCAGTAACCAGAGATGGTCCGATTTCATTTTTTTGCTTCCTGATACCGATTCCGATACCTGAACTTGCGAATCGGCCGATACCGAGTACTGATCCGATACCAGGGTGTCATATATATTATTATGTTTTGACAGCTGTATACTACTATCCCTGTATGGATGCGGTATGATTTCTATATTTGTTGTTCGGTCTGGCTCAGGTTAAAGTCTTTGTGAAACATGAACAAACCCAAACAATGAACGCCACAGAACTTTCTTTTATTATCCAGTTTGACAGTCAGCCATAACGGAAAAAGAACATGAATATCTACTTTAAAGTAGATTTTCTTCAGGGCTAAACTACGTGGTACTGGATCGGTGCATAAACTCCAGTACTCTCCGATACCCATGCCAGCATTTTAGGCCATATCGGAGACTTTTCCGATACTGGTATCGGAACAGCCCTCATAGACTTTTTAACAGAAAGTGTTCTCCAGGTGCGTGAAAGTGTTCACACGGCGAAATCTCCGTATCCCGTGGGACAGAAGGCGGCACTTTGGAGCGTATCGAGGCAGTTGACGAGGATTAGCGTGCCCGTCAGGTGCTTCCACCTCTTGGTGATGGGGTTCCTCATCTTGTCTAGGCCGAGGTGGAGCTCCTGGATCACGTCTCGGTAGCTGTCCCCGATGTGGGCGGCCCACGTTAGGAGGAAGTCGTAGGCTGGCTTCCACATGGACTGAACGGTTGGGATCAGGGTCAAAGACAGAGAGGAGAGGATGGACAGAGAGGAATACTTTTAGTGGTGCGAATTTGCCAAAATGTTAACAGATGTAGGCTAAAAATAACTAGAGTTGGGTACCGAAACGCTGTGCTAATATGGCATCGGTGCCTAAATGAACGGTATCTGACATAATGACCGGTTGTTTGGCGGGGGGGCCAACCAACCTCCTTAAAGTGTTTCATGCTTCTTGTGTTCAGCGCGGTGCGGACGGCAATATGACGCAAACGCGGCCTAGGCGACTGTGTGCGGAGGGTCAGCGGAGGGTCTGATCGCCGAGCCGTGCCCTTTCAAGATTTTGTAACAATGCGGACACGGTCGCATAGACCGCGTTGCAATGATTGGCTACAGGAGAGAAGAAGTCCGTCCTTTGAGCCGCTCTGACCGCAATCAGTATGAAAGACCAGACGGTTCGCGGTGACCACGCGCACCGTCCGCAGCGCCCCCGACCGCGCTGAATGCAAGAAGCATGAAACCGCTTTTACGCAGGCTTTCGGTCTTTCATACTACTCTCTACTGTTGTCTCTCTACATACTACTCTCTACTGTTGTCTCTCTACATACTACTCTCTACTGTCGTCTCTCTACATACTACTCTCTACTGTCGTCTCTCTACATACTACTCTCTACTGTCGTCTCTCTACATACTACTCTCTACTGTCGTCTCTCTACATACTACTCTCTACGGTCGTCTCTCTACATACTACTCTCTACTGTCGTCTCTCTACATACTACTCTCTACTGTCGTCTCTCTACATACTACTCTCTACTGTCGTCTCTCTACATACTACTCTCTACTGTCGTCTCTCTACATACTACTCTACTGTTGTCTCTCTAAATACTACTCTCTACTGTTGTCTCTCTACATACTACTCTCTACGGTTGTCTCTCTACATACTACTCTCTACTGTTGTCTCTCTAAATACTACTCTCTACTGTCGTCTCTCTACATACTACTCTACTGTTGACTCTACATACTACTCTCTACCGTTGTCTCTCTACATACTACTCTCTACTGTTGTCTCTCTACATACTACTCTCTACTGTTGTCTCCCTACATACTACCCTCTACTGTTGTCTCTCTAAATACTACTCTCTACATACTACTCTCTACTGTTGTCTCTCTACATACTACTCTCTACTGTTGTCTCTCTACATACTACTCTCTACCGTTGTCTCTACATACTACTCTCTACTGTTGTCTCTCTAAATACTACTCTCTACTGTTGTCTCTCTACATACTACTCTCTACGGTTGTCTCTCTACATACTACTCTCTACTGTTGTCTCTCTACATACTACTCTCTACCGTTGTCTCTCTACATACTACTCTCTACCATTGTCTCTCTACATACTACTCTCTACCGTTGTCTCTCTACATACTACCCTCTACCGTTGTCTCTCTACATACTACTCTCTACTGTTGTCTCTCTAAATACTACTCTCTACTGTTGTCTCTCTACATACTACTCTCTACGGTTGTCTCTCTACATACTACTCTCTACTGTTGTCTCTCTAAATACTACTCTCTACTGTCGTCTCTCTACATACTACTCTACTGTTGACTCTACATACTACTCTCTACCGTTGTCTCTCTACATACTACCCTCTACTGTTGTCTCTCTACATACTACTCTCTACTGTTGTCTCCCTACATACTACCCTCTACTGTTGTCTCTCTAAATACTACTCTCTACATACTACTCTCTACTGTTGTCTCTCTACATACTACTCTCTACTGTTGTCTCTCTACATACTACTCTCTACCGTTGTCTCTACATACTACTCTCTACTGTTGTCTCTCTAAATACTACTCTCTACTGTTGTCTCTCTACATACTACTCTCTACGGTTGTCTCTCTACATACTACTCTCTACTGTTGTCTCTCTACATACTACTCTCTACCGTTGTCTCTCTACATACTACTCTCTACCATTGTCTCTCTACATACTACTCTCTACCGTTGTCTCTCTACATACTACCCTCTACCGTTGTCTCTCTACATACTACTCTCTACTGTTGTCTCTCTAAATACTACTCTCTACTGTTGTCTCTCTACATACTACTCTCTACGGTTGTCTCTCTACATACTACTCTCTACTGTTGTCTCTCTAAATACTACTCTCTACTGTCGTCTCTCTACATACTACTCTACTGTTGACTCTACATACTACTCTCTACCGTTGTCTCTCTACATACTACTCTCTACTGTTGTCTCTCTACATACTACTCTCTACTGTTGTCTCCCTACATACTACCCTCTACTGTTGTCTCTCTAAATACTACTCTCTACATACTACTCTCTACTGTTGTCTCTCTACATACTACTCTCTACTGTTGTCTCTCTACATACTACTCTCTACCGTTGTCTCTACATACTACTCTCTACTGTTGTCTCTCTAAATACTACTCTCTACTGTTGTCTCTCTACATACTACTCTCTACGGTTGTCTCTCTACATACTACTCTCTACTGTTGTCTCTCTAAATACTACTCTCTACTGTCGTCTCTCTACATACTACTCTACTGTTGACTCTACATACTACTCTCTACCGTTGTCTCTCTACATACTACTCTCTACTGTTGTCTCTCTACATACTACTCTCTACTGTTGTCTCCCTACATACTACCCTCTACTGTTGTCTCTCTAAATACTACTCTCTACATACTACTCTCTACTGTTGTCTCTCTACATACTACTCTCTACTGTTGTCTCTCTACATACTACTCTCTACCGTTGTCTCTACATACTACTCTCTACTGTTGTCTCTCTACATACTACTCTCTACTGTTGTCTCCCTACATACTACTCTCTACTGTTGTCTCTCTAAATACTACTCTCTACCGTTGTCTCTCTTAATACTACGTCATCTTACAGCGCCGCGGTCGAGCTGTTGCTCTGCCCGGTGCGTTCCATACAGACGCTGAAGGGTGATTTTTCCGTCGGTTACGTTGACGCTGAGAGACACTGACCAAGCGTACTTTACAAGTTGGGAGTGACAACGGGTTGTCTATCCACCCACATGCAGACAGTTCCCCTGTTTTTAAAAACCTGTGGAGATACAATCCCACCGTCTCTCACCTCATTGTCCAACAGGCCGTTCTTGTCGCGGTGCGGAGCCTCGTAGGCCTCCATCTGCTGTCTGGACACTCGAGCAAGTTTCTCGGCCAGTTCCCTCCAGCGGAACGCCACCTCCACCGCCGTGGTCAGCAAGACGAAATCCAGGACCAGTCTGGCAACCAGACCCTGGCAGTCCATCTTCAGCAACGCCTGATGAGGGAGAGAGAGAGACACAGCAAACAGTGGAATGGGTTTTTTAATTAAGCCTGAGAGTTTTTTGATACATGAGCAGAAATATTTAAAGTGCTGCAGGGTTCAACGTCAAGTTGTTGTTTTTTCACTTGCAAATTCGACTTTGCCTGAAGCTAATTTTTTACTGGCTTCTGTAGAGATAGTTGTTGTTTTCACCACCAAAAAGTTTGAAAAAACGTTAAAAAACAAAACATCTAAAAAATGAAATTTCAAAAACGCAACATATAAAGACCTAGAGGTGGGGGATATGGATACAATCCTGTGTAATTTTAGAATGCACTAATATGTAGGCTATACACTAGTGCTGTGTATTGGCAAAAATCTGGCGATACGATACGTATCACGATACATGGGTCACAATTCAATATATTGCAATATATTTCAATACTGTGTGCGTAAAGCGATATATTGGGATTTATCATTTTAGAAAAACTAATATTTAAATAAAGACATGATGTGCATAAAAGTCAAAGAAGTTTACAATTCAGTACACAGAAAATCAAACTGCCAGTTTGGGATTGTGGTTCCCAGGTTCTTAGTGAGCTAATGTTTATATGCTAAAGTAGGCCAAAGTTCAGCCATAGCTACATTGTTAGCTTCTAGCAAAAAGTGAAGCACTGCTAGGCACTGTGAGGCACTGCTAGGCACTGTTAGGCACTGCTAGGCACTGCTAGGCACTGCTAGGCACTGTTAGGCACTGCTAGGCACTGCTAGGCACTGTTAGGCACTGCTAGGTACTGCTAGGCACTGCTAGGCACTGCTAGGCACTGCTAGGCACTATTAGGCACTGCTAGGCACTGCTAGGCAACGACACTAGTGGTGCGTCTCAGCATAGCCATCTAGCGGTAGGGGGTTTAAACACAACATAAACGTGAATCACTGTCTTGCATGAATATTTTTGCACGTAAAAAAAAAAAAATCAATATTGTGTTTTTGAAAATCGATACAGTATTGCAAAAAAACATATCGCGATACTCGAGTGTATCGATTTTTTCTTACACCCCTACTATACACTTTCTGGAAATTCAATTTAGAAAGTGTATCTAAAGCTAAAATAGCATGTCTGTTAATGACAGAGTTAAATATCTGACGGTTGATTTGCAACATTGCATCATATTATTAATTAATTAATTCATTAATGGGACAGCTACATCGTAATTGGTATAGGAACCATGTGGACCGGTGATTCCCAAAATCAAGCTCCAACCTATTGGACTTCCTTTTCTAATCCCATTTCCTGGTCCAGTGGTTTCCAACCTTTTTGTCTCAAATCCCCTTTAAAACGACAAAGTCTCCGCGTGTGACCAATCTTGACAGGCTTCACATGCCGGTGTATGAGTGCTGATCAGTTCAGCCAAAAGGGATTTTTCCTTCTCAGAACAATGTGACATCATGACTTTGCGTAAACATACACGCCACTTTCTAAAGCCACGCGGCGCGTTATCGCGAGGCTACGTGTTATTGCGAGGCTACGGTTGGGTTTAGGAAACGTCACACGCGGGTTGGGTTCAGGAAAAGAAGAACGGGGTTGGGTTTAGGAAAACAACAAACGTGGAAAGGAAACATCACACGCGATCCCAGCTCTCCTGGGTGAAAGTCCTGTGAAAGTCCAACCCCCACACGCGGATTTCCGCCCTTTCATACTACTCGCTACGGCGTCAATTCACACGCAATCACAAGGTAATGTAAGTGAATGGAGGCCAAACGGCGTTGATAAACACGCTAAAAAACGAGTATGCGTCTTGATAACACGCCAATAATGGCCACTTCATGACATCAGTCTGCTCAAAAGGCTTCATTTGAATAATTTCTTAGAAGCATTTGTATAGAAAAAAATCATCACATTATCCCTAAAAAATAAACGGTTATAGTCCTGTTTGTCTTTAAACTGGCCGCAGGGGCCGAATAGCAAACATAAAGAAAGAAACAACCTTTGTTTATGGGTGAGTGTAGGAATTTAATCCTTAGCCCCGTACAGTACTTACAAGTAGTTATGACCCTCGACTGCATGCCATAAATACGTTCCTACTCAGATAACCCGGTTAAATGAGGGTTAGAAAATACTGAGCATTAATAAGAGCAGCTGACTGGAAAGCACACTGGAGGCAAGATTTCTTTCTTTTCTTGAGAAAAAATGCAGCGTGTGCATGTGTGCATGTGTGTATGTGTGTGTGTGTGTGTGTGTGTGTGTGTGTGTGTGTGTGTGTGTGTGTGTGTGTCCATCCAAAGATAATGTTGGTTCAGAAAAGCAAGGATCTCACACACACACACACACGCACACACGCACACACGCAGCCTTGGAAAATACTTGTTTCATTTCAGGGCTTTTTTATTCTATTACAAACATTCATACAAACACACAGCTCTAAAAATGAACTACTTAATTCAGTGCTGCTGTCTGAAATAAATAACGTTGTCCCTGTTTTCGTCTGTTCTTGTCATTCCAACTCAACAGTTTCCTATTGGCTTCGGAAGATCAGACCAGAGGCCAGCGTTGCTCGAAACTCTTCAGAAAAGATTTGTCTAATGGCCTTCAGACGGACGCAACAGCAGCATCCTGAACGCCCCCCGCAGCGCCATCCGTCTCGTCTTGACTGCTGATTACTCACATCCACGGGAGCACAGAAAAGTATTTCAGGTTCTGTGCTTTTTAAAAAAATGTTAATCACATCTAAGATTCCCCGAGACGCACGCTGAGGAAGTGTATGTTGTCGAACGAGTTTTCTTTTTACCGATACGATAAAAACCAAGATCATTTACTGGAGCGCAATTAGTTTCTACTGATTCAGCCTCGCTGTCGAGACAGCATCGCAAAAACAGTCTGGTTGTGAGATGAGAATCTAAACTTGAGGGGAAAATATACGGAAGCATAAGGCTGCCACGGTACAATAAGACAAACGTATCCGCGTCACGTATTGCACGTTTATTGTAACAAGATATTTTCACGTTTTAACAAGATATTTTCACGTTACTACAACATACAAACGTATGAAGTTATAACAAGAACATGTTCTTGTTTTACTACTATTTTAACGTGATACGGATCCGTTTCTCTGTTTCTGCCGTGGCAGCACTACGCTTCCGTAAAAACAGAAGCAGATAACTTGACAGAAACAGTACAACTTATAAGTATCACATTATTACGTGGAAAAGTTTATTGTAATAACAAGATGTTTTTTTTTACGTTTTAACAAGATATATTTTTCACGTTTTAACAAGATATTTGCAACATTCAAACTTATCAACCCTCATTGAAAAGGGCAATTTCACACATCTTCTTAAATTTACCTATTTAGGTGTTTGCACCGATCCCCGTGTGTTTCATACCAAAATGTTCAGAACAAACTCAGCTTTCTATATAGTGACGCCCAAATCTGTCTGAGAACGATGTGTGAAGAGACAATTTGGCACTAAAGCTGAAACGTTGACATTGGCTTTTTAAAATTCCCTCAAATCTCTTTTTGAAAACAAACCTTAGCTTATGTGTTGTACGAATTATTTCGGTGCTTGAAATGAGTCTACCAAAGTCTTTAGGTTATAGTAGCCTGGTCCTACCAGACTCTGGTCCATTTCATTTGTACAGAGAGTCTGGCCACTCTCCATTGACAAGTGTTAACTTCCTGTACTCTGTTGAAGTTTAAAACTATTGGATCTGCCCAGAGCCACTCTGGATCTGCCATAACCAATCGCTAACGTTTGGTCGTGACGCCGGTTTAGCATCGCTATCGTTAGCCTTAGCTAAGTCCTTCACCACTAACGGAGCGAGCTGGAAAATCAAACTGTTTCCGAACCCTGTTGGGAAGAGGGCCACAACATCATGGCCACCAACACAACTCAGCAAAGATTGTTCTTGCTCAGGCTTTAACTTCTGGATATTCGGCAGCGTTGCCACAACGGACCGAATGGCTTCGCTTGCATCTTTCTCCGCCGCCATTATGGAACTACAACTCAAACTAGCGCACGACCTCAATGTCAACGTTCCACCCACTCCCTCTGTTCACTGATTGGACCGCCAAAGATTTGGCCGGAGAAAACCCAAGAATATACTGCAAACCCAGACGGTGTACTGAAGGGAAATGAAAATGGAGCAGAAGTATGTAGGAGGGCGGAGCCAGGCTAGTGTTATATATGATTAAAATAGTAAATAAATGTCTGAAATGAAATTTTGTAATATCGCTTTTTGAGTCAGAGTGTTGTCAAACATCGTTTGGACGCGCCGGTGGGTCTTTCGTCTTCAGAGGGTTACGTTATAACGAGAACATTTTCTTGTTATTTTTTTAACGTGATCATTCGTTATAACGTCATAAATAGTACATTGTCTTGTTATAACTTGATAAGTTGGTATGTTAAAAATATATTGCTATTACAATAAACCTTACAACGCGATACGTTTTTCTGTTTCTGCCGTTGGCAACACTACGCTTCCGTAGAGAAACAAGCAGATAGAAACTTGTTTTCCTTCTGTTTGTTGACATCCACGTGGATACCAATTTTAAGCCATTTCCTTTATGATTTATTGATGTAACCTCTAATAGGCTTTTAAAGTCTTGCATAGTAATGTATGTCCTCCAGAAAAGCCTGTAAGTTTGTAAGAATTATTATGGTAAATATTGCGATTTCTTTCTTTGGCCATTTGTTGAAAGGAAACAGTAGTCGGATGAAATACTGTACATCAAGAAGTCTGTTAGCAGAAGCATGTTTCTCCATCTTAAAGCTCCAATGTGTAAGAATTTCTCTCTTTCTCGCGCCGCACAGTTCAAAGTACGTATTACAGCTACGGTAGCCGTTCAATATCCTTTTGCTTTTATGTCCCTTACCAGCTAACGTATTACAAGATGGAGCATGAATATGGAGCGTCTCCCCCAGTTCATGCAAACACAAATGTAAAATTTCAAGCCAATAGGCATACTTGGAGTTGGTGGTGGTGGTAAATATTCATGAAAAAGGACACGTTTGTGAACGGGCAACACAGATTTTAATAATGAACAACTAAAAACGTTACACACTGGACCTTTAAAAAGGACAGACAGGGAGAACCCTATCATGGTCGTGAAATTTCCTTTCATGAGAATAATCTATTTTACCCTTCTTCTCCCATCCTTTATCTTTGATCTCTTTTACCCTCTCTATTACGAGCTGCAGCTCTGCAATACAGTGAAATAAAGGTTACTCTTTACAAACCAAACTGATGATGAAGATGATGATGAATTATTTGGTTTTGAAACAGACACCGTACACCTGCCTCCTTTTCTCTCTCTCCCTGCCTGCCTCTAACTCTCATGCACTTTGGCCTTCTACTGCCATGTCCTCCATCTACTGGTCCAGGTCAGAGGTGCCTAAATTCCTTCATACCACGGGCCAGAATGTATCAGGAGTGAAGGCCACCGTAATACCGTAATTCTTGTAATTCTAACGTGTTTAATTGAATGGGGAAGTTTTAACAGCACTGTGCTTTACGTTGCCGTAAAACTCAGATGAAGTTCTTTTTTAGCTGCACAAAACGTTGGTTTCGTAGTCATTGCGGTTAGGATTTGACAGCACTTTCAAAATAAGAGAGGAGAATAAGCCTTAGCATGTCAGATGCCATGGCAGGCCAAAACAAAGAGAGCACAGGCCTTGGTTTAAAAAAAGACCCGCTCCAAACACGCACGCACACATACACACGAGCATGCACGCACACACACACACGCGTGTGAACGCATGCTCACAGGCACAATCATGCACACACGCACACACACACACACACACACACACAGGCATGCACACAGACACACACACACACAAACACAAACGCATGCACACAGACACACAGATATACACACACACACACAAAGCATGCACAGACACACCTGCATGCACGCACACAGACACACATGCATGCACGCACACAGACACACACACACACACGATTAAGTTTAAGAAAAACATCGTAGTTTGGGTTAAAATCAGTTCTGATCGGTTAAGTTACTTCACTTTCGGTTACGGACGTTGTAAGTGACGGCTACCTCGTTTTATTCATACAATAGCTTGTTTCATTCACGTTCTGTCGCTCACGGACGGAGATTTTGTTTATGCTTGGTCACTCACGTAAGGTGAGCCCGGGAACAGGACACGCTGGAGTTCACCGGAGACTCTTTTTTTTTCCCCCCCGTTTCTCTCATCTACAGTCAGTGGTGGAATGTAACTAAGTACATTTACTCAGGTACTGTACAAGTCCAAATGTTGAGGTACTTGTACTTTACTTGAGTCTCTCTTTTCGTGCCACTTTCTACTTCGCTACATTTCAGACAGAAATATTGTACTTTTTACTCCCCTACATTCATCTGACAGTCCTTTTTTGGCAATCAGGATAATTCTGACTTCATTTTATATATATATATATAAAAAAAGAAGCCTATTCAGGAATTCTGGATTATCTTATTCTCCTGGTGAACTGACTTCACATATGACAACGTTATTGCATTCACAAATCTCTCCAGGAAATGCCAGAGTGTAGAAACCAATGCACCACGTAACATCTTTCCTTTTCATCTATGTCCCTGTTTCCAGTCTGGTTTCAGTCGATGTTTCCACATTAATAACTAACATGATTCGGCTCTGAAAAACAGTGGGCTCGGCGAGAGAAGCAAAGTGTCTGAAAAACATGAGGTAGCGGCGACCTGCAGGAAGCCCCTCGAAGCAGACGGACAGATGGTGCTGACAACCGAGCAGGCGGCTGTCAGCGACGGGAAGGAGGGAGGGGGGGGGGGGGGGGGGGGAGCTGAGGGAGATGATAACACTGACGGAGAGAAAGCAGAAAGAAAGGCATAGGAAGGAGGAGAATAACAGCGGGCAGAGAGAGAAAAACCCTTTATCTATAGGAGTCTATCAGTTAACTGATGTAACCTGAGTAACGTGCACGTCGCCTACTTATGGTGCGTTCAAATCAACTCGGGCGTGTTGTAAGTGTTGGGGACAGAGGGCACAGACATGGAAAGTGCAGGGGGGCATTTCCCACCGTACCCCGTTTCCGCTATGCCCTAGCCTGGTCACTACACTCAGGAGTAGTCGGCGGGGTGGGGGCTGGGGGGAACGAGACAGGAAATATTTGCAGTCGCGCCTCTTCTTCGTCAATAACTTTGGTTTCAACAGTGGGGGGGGGGTTTGAGATAACTAGATCCAACTATCTAGTGAGGTCCCGGGGACATGTCTGCATGAATTGAATGAAAGAGACAAAAACCTCGTAAAAATTGTGGAAAAAAACCCTTGAAAAAAGTGACAAAAACCTTGAAAAAAAACCTTGAATAAAGAGACGTTGAAAAAAAGCACAAAAAACTGGTAAAAGTGCCAAAAAAAACTCAAAAAATGTGAAAAAAAAAAAAAAAATTATTCCAGAAAAGTTACAAAACGTCAAAAACGCGACACAAACGTCCAAAAAAGCAACAAAAACTTTTGTAAAAAGCCCAGAATGGATTATTGGAGAGGTTGTAACCCTACGCCTTACGCCTATCAGTCCTTCCAGAAAAATGCGGAGTTTTTTTGTGATTGTTGCGGGCAAAAATCCTTGATTATGCGGCACGTTTTCTTAAAAAAAATTGATGAAATCTGTGGGATATTTATGCAATTTTATGCGATGAAATTGCTGGAACTTGCAAAAACTGCGGTTTCATCATGGCTTCATCGCGGGGTTTGCAGCTTTTCGATGACGTTCACGTCGCGTAATTACGTCACTTCATAACGTTCCCATGGCAACAGGGGAAAATGGCTACTCTTGTGTGAAGTAAACGCAACATTTTTCAACTTTCTGCTAAGATATATGTGACTTTTTTTGCAACGAAAATGCGGGGATTATGAAATCACGCAAGCCCCGCATATTTTGCACGGAAATCTGCAATTTATGCGGCGAAAGTCCGGTGTATTTGAAAAAATGCGGCCCCCGCATAAATATGCGGACTTTGGCTGATTATGCATTGAATTATGCGATCGCATAATGGCGTTTTTCTGGAGGGACTGGCCTATGGTCACGCCCCCAGTGTGTAACGGCCTTAACTGTTGACATTTAGGACTAAAGACCTTGGTTTTGGACGGGAGTCTACAAGCAGGGGATTTGATAACGTCCCCTGCATGCAGGAGTGCTTCGCCTTCACCGTGCCTCTCTGCATAGATCTATTATTAACCAACGCTCCCCTTGGCCTTTCAGCCACTCTCCTCTCGCTGACAGGCGACGGCTCTCTCATCCATCCTCTGCCTCTGTAACCCGAACCTCAGCGTTAACAAGATCTGCCTGGGCCGTGTCGGATGTCCCCTCTAGGCCTCCAGCATCGTCCTGATCAATGCCTGCTCACATTTCACATGAGAACACCTGTCGGCCCGCGTGGAGGAGAGGAAAGGAGAGGGGGAGACGTTGGAGCTGTTCTAAACCCTGAAACACCAGCGGTGGAAGAAGTACTCAGATCCTTTCCTTCAGGAAAAGTACTAATACCACACTGTGAAAATACTCAAAATTGAAAATGTTACTTCAGTAAAAGTCTGTAAGTATCATCAGGAAAATGTAGTTAAAGTCTTAAAGGTAAAGAACTCTCCCTTTTTGGGATTCATGCACACTAATCCTCATTTGTAGGAAATTATACCTAATTTTTGAGTTAAAAAAAGCAGAAAAGATGACTAGTATTAGATGAACGTATGCTGATGGATAATCAGAGACTTCAAAGAGTCTAAGTTTAGTCAGAATACAGTTTTGAAAGCATTTCAGTTTTTTGGGGAAATGCTAAAACCTGAATAAAACATCCAAAATTTAATAAAAGTAGCGATCATGAATTGTACGTGCGACGACCATTGTATGGAATCCATCTAATTTTGGGGTAATTTTTTTTTAATGAAAAACAAACAAAATAACAACATATTTCTGATTTTGAAATTTTGAAAACGGGTCAAATTGGACCCGAGGACAACATGAGGGTTAAGATTGCAAGTTTTGGGGAAAACTTCGGTTTCCCAGTCAGTTACAGCAGTACAGATGAGAGAGATGTGGATAAGACGAGGACTGAGTGTCGGCGTCGTTCAGCAGTTGTCGGGTATGTGAGTGGAAATACATCCAACATGCTAACGCACATCTGACGCCATCACCCACGTGCCAATCACTGGAACGAGACGAAACAAAACTGTCCAACTGAAGCTATCGGAATTTACATGTCATCTTCAGTGCGCCCGTATTCACTCGTAGAGGAACCTGGTACCTGGTATTTGCTGCATGTACTCGAACCTCGTTACAACATGCCATCCCGTCCACACATGAGACAAACTGTAGTCCCTTCCATATACAACCAAACACGGACGTTGACGGAGCACGAGTTGTCAGCTGCACCCTCCGTTTCACTAACGACTGATGGTTGGACTTCGCGTGCTATGGATAGCTATGTCACGGTGACCGCTCATTTTATTGAGTCTGAGTGGGAAAATGAAAGCGGCCCCTGTATGAGCAGCACACAAGCACTCACCTAGCTGAGAAGCTACAGGAGGTCGTGGCCAGTTGGCAAAGGTATGCCTGTCGCACTTAATAGCAAGAATACTTTCTTTTATCTTTTGTGGGGGAAGGTCTCGCCTAAGTAGAATTTCTTTTGCACTTTCATAAATAAGAGATGCTGTATTTTCAGTTTTATAGCTGATTTCTTCAGGCGGTTGCAGCTAGCTCAGGGAAGATACTGTATGACACTAGGTGGTAAAGCCTGATATGTGCATTTTTGTTTTGCTTTTCCGTCCATTGTACCGAACCGAGGTATTAACCGTGACTTCTGTGTACCGTTCCACCCCTACAGGCTGCTATCCATAATTATCCATCCACCACTGCTAATTATAATTTGGAAATCTGTGTTGTCCCTACAGACATTGCACCAATCATTTCTTTTCTTACAGATTTTTATTTATTTCTTTAAAGAGGAACAGCAACCACAATACTAACCTTACCAACTATTTTAATAATAATAGAGGTATGATTAATGATAGTTTCTTGGGAGCGTTTTCTGAAGGATCGTCATCAGGACACACTGGATGCTGGTCACAAAGATGCCATTTCCCTTTTTGGTGAAGTGCACTCCGTCTGCCAGAAATATTTTCCTGTCAAAATATCTCAGGAGGGGATGTTCAATGACTTCGCCGCCAAAGTTGCCAACAACCTTTCTCATGCATTTGTTGACTGTCTTCCTGTCGACATTGACCCTCCCAGGCGGTCCATTTCTCCACACTTGCCGCTCGTTGATACAGGAATATGCAATCGTCATTGACGGAAACTCCGCATTGAGCTGCATCAAGTCCTGCTCCATTATGGATGCAAGTTTCTTGGCGGGCATCATTCCCAGATCGTTGCCACCAGCGTGGACGACCAAGATGTCAGGGGGACTCTGAGCGTTTGACCACTCTGCATAAAAACGACGGAGGACGCCACTCCAATGCATGCCTCCTTTGCCGAACCACTCAACTTTGGCATTAAGTCCGAAGTTCTCCCCAAAGTTCTCATACGCTGCTTCCTCCCCTTTTTGGATGTAACTTGACCCGATGAGCCATATCTTGGTTACTGCTTTTGTCTCTTTTTTGTCCTTCTTCCTCTGAAATGTGACATGGATCACAGTGGATGGGGCCTTTTTAGAGGTACTTGGTAGCTCTGTGTCTTTCTCCTCTGAATCGATGATCATCCTTTCTGGGGAGGAGATCTTTGGGATTATTTTGCTGCCCTTTGTAATTTTACGGTAAGGCCTTTTTATCAGCGGTCTACCTTTACAGATCTTCCTCCTCTTCCTTTCTGGGGAGGAGATCCCTGGGATTATTTTGCTGTCCTTTGTAATTTCACCGTACAACCTTTTTATCAGAGGTCTCCCTACACAGATCTTCCTCCTCTTCCGTACGGGGGAGGTGCTGTCTGGGCTTCTGTTGCTACTCTGTGAAATTTCAGCATAGGCCCTCTTTCTTTTTTCCAGATGCTTGATGTGGGCAAGTCTAGATTTATCCCTGTCAGATATTGACAGTATGTGTTGTGGACTTTGAGTCCCAAAGGAGGATCTTTTGGATAACTGGTTTTCTGAGGGTGGCTCCTGGGTTGGCTCAGCGTCAACCTCATCTGAGCTCAGACTTTGCGGACAACAGAAGTCTATCAGATGGCTCACTGTAACAAAAGCATGTTGCAACACTTGGCCGGGTGTTATTCTCTGAGTAGGATCCAGCTGCAGCATCTGCTTGACCAGCTCCACAAAGTTCTCCAGGTCAGCCTTATCTCTCACAGTGTCCGCTTCTGACAGACGCCTGTCTGGCTTCTGCCGGACTTTCTTCAGATCCTCCAGGGAGCCGAACATGCAGTCAATCCATGGGATGCGTCCATACTCGTGTGGCGTCATGAGTTTCCACATATTTGGCCAAGTCTTCCGGTAAAACTGACTCGTTTTGTGTCCAGCGCTGAGGAAGTACCCTGGCAGCTGACCCTGAGTTTGCGTTATCTTCCAAATCCTCTCATAGTCACAGCTCCCAGGGTAAAGCGGGAAGCCTAGGAACAGCTCGGCAGCAATGCAGCCCAGGGACCACATGTCTATGGCCTCGTTACAGGGGAGACCCAGAATGGTCTCAGGAGCCCGGTACCACCGGTGCTGAATACATGAGCCCTGCTCTGCTTTTGAGGCATCGCAGGCGGAGCCAAAGTCAATCAGTTTTATCTTTAATGGCTGCCGTACATGGTCCACCAGCATAATGTTCTCAGGTTTGAGATCTGAATGAGAGATCCCTAAGCTCTTCAGGAGCTGCAGAGCTGTGGCCACCTGATGTAAAATAGGCCGGATGTCTCTCAGGGGAAGTGACGAGGTGTGTCTCATGTTCACAAATTCCTTGAGATTCATGTCCAGCAGTTCAAATTCCTGGCAGAGATGTGCTTTGTAGATGAATGAGCTGTCCCACCTTACAAAGTGCCACGTGTCTGGGTCAAACGCCCTCAGCTTTTGCAGGATGGCATCCTCTTCTTCTGCCTCGGTCGCTGAACGTTTCTTCCTTATCTTCACAGCCACCGTCTCATTGGTGGCTGACTTAACACACTTGGCGACTTTCGCAAAGGCTCCTTGTCCAATTAAGTCCAGGACTAAGTAGTCTGAAGACTCGGAGGAGAGCCGGCTTCCTCTGATGACTTGGAGGTCCGTGTCCAAAGAGGCAGAAGAGCAGGACTTCTCAGCCATTTTATAATGGGAATCCTGCTGCTTGTAACTCATAGCTACAGGTTAGGGATGCTTTTCCAAACTAGTTTGAATGAGATGGTTAGAAATGCCAACAGCTAATCCTGACTTGTGTTCTGCACACAGAAACAAAGGCCAGTTGACCGATATGGTGAAGATTCCGGTATATGATGTGTTGGCTCTGGAACGTTTGGCACTATTGTGTCATATTCCACTGAACACACTCAGGTCGTCATGGTGAAGGAGTCAACGAGCAGAATGCAGCTTTATAAGGAATGAATAAATATAGATATCTGATGTTTTTTTGTGTTTCTAAAATTTGTCATCACAACAACTGGTCCTACTTGAACTCTATGGCTACATTTACATTGTTACGTTTTGGTTTTTAAGCGGAGCTCTGAGCCAAAAGTGTTTTTAGCTCCAGTACAATAACTAATCTCTGTTTAAACTAACCTCATATCTCATCAACATTCTCGTATACTGGGCATAAACAGGAGGCAGCGTGGAGACTCCGCCCGGTGCTAGTAGTTGCCATTGTAACGTAAGTAGCTTTAGTCTCAGAGAACGAGACGTCATGACCAATAAGACCCAATCAGGAGGGGAAACGTTGGCGTCAGTGTCGGTGTTGCTAAAGGTCTCCGTTTGCAGCCGTTGAGACTGTAACACAACCCCGCAGATTCCAAACCAAAACGGGTTAGAAGTGTTTCCAAATGGCTCCGGTTTAGGGGCTCGGAAACGCCAGAGCAGGGGGAATGAGAGGGGGAAACGCCAGAGCAGGGGGAATGACAGGGGGGAAACACCAGAGCAGGGGGAATGAGAGGGGGAAATGCCAAAGCAGGGGGAATGAGAGGGGGAAACGCCAGAGCAGGAGGAATGAGAGGGAGAAACGCCAGAGCAGGGGGAATGAGAGGGGGAAATGCCAGAGCAGGGGTAATGAGAGAGCGAAACACCAGAGCAGGGGGAATGAGAGTGGGAAACGTAGCAGAAGATATTGTTTTTTAAACCAAAACATAGCAATGGAAATGTAGCCTGTGTATTTGCAATACGATACCTCTGGTTCAAATTCACATGAACAATACATACAACACAAGCTTTTTCTTTTCAGTTAGCAAATATGATGGCACCAAGTGCCAATGGAAGTCTATACTTTACAGTAACACTTTACTTTAACCCCCCTATTTAGCATTCATAACGTCGCTGTCAGGCAGAAACATTCTATCTCTATATTTCGTCATTTTTTTTTTTCATAAATCAATGCTATTGGTCAACCTCAATGTCTGACTCTGGGTTTTACAAATATTTAAACAGTGACGAGGTGATTTCGTAGCCACTCTCACTCCCTGGGTTCCTCACCATGATACCTTCCAGTTTATACTCATTGATTCCCATTCCCCGGTCCGGTTGGTCCCCTTGAGATGAAATCATTTCATCCCATCCTTTCCTAAAATGTCTGGTCTTTGTTAATAAAGTGCACCTGAATTTGTGTCTTGGACACCCTAGACTAACATATTGTGTAGTTTAACATATCGTGATGCTTAGACACTTTCATGAAGAACAATGTACCGATTTGTGTGTGTTTTTGTCCTAAAAAAAACCCTGTCCTAGACTGGATAAAAGCCTCATTAAGAGAATGAATGCCTTGTTTGCTAATCGACGACTTTGAAGCCAGTAACGTAGGACTGTTTTTTTTTACTAACACATATGTAACGCTGTTGTCTTTGAGGAGAAGATTTTGTGATTCAAGCCCTTGTCACTCACTGGACAATGTTCTAGCAGCCTGATGACAATTTACTGCAGTCTGGGGAAAATGTCGCAGGACACACACACACACACACACACACTCTTCTCTCTTAGCTGTCTATCGTGTTCGATGATGACGCTTGCTCCAGGGGTGGGGGTGGGAGGGGGGTGGGTTCAGCGACCTTGCCGCTGGTGCCACTTCTCGTGGGCGTTGAGTCCAATCCTTGAGCTGCAGACTCATCAGCAGACACACACACACACACACACACACATATATATATATCCTGGAGTGGTTTACAACGGGTGTAGTGCAGCAGCAAACTGAGCAGTAACTTTTTGCAGCAGGAAAGTTTTAAATGCGGCTGCACATAAAAATCCAGGAGATAAATCAAAGGGCAACCGGTTTAAATTTATTTTAAACCAATCTACTTTTTTCAATAAAAACTGATGAAAAGCAAAATACTGGCCTAACT
The DNA here is from genome assembly GCF_008315115.2 of Sander lucioperca. Taxonomy (NCBI): domain Eukaryota; kingdom Metazoa; phylum Chordata; class Actinopteri; order Perciformes; family Percidae; genus Sander; species Sander lucioperca. The sequence continues at coordinate 869,026 of NC_050196.1, read as the reverse complement.
GAGCGATCGATTGGCTGCTGATGTTAGTTACTTAAGTAAAGGACCTGAATACTTCTTCCACCGCTGCCTTCAACTCAGTTGAAACATTGCGTCAGGTTTCTCTTTGTAGCTGCGTTCAGCCAGGAAATGTCATTTCAGAGATGAATTTCATACAATGGGTAACCACATATGCGTGTGCTGCAACACACGTGGACAAATCTTTCCATCGAGGTCAACCGAACAAATTTCTATATCGTCCTTGATGATGAAAGGCTTCCTGACTTCAGAAGAAAATTGCTGTGAGGGTTAGGTACATTAGAGTGGGCTCGTTTCATTTTTTTCAAGTAAATGTAAAAAAAATGGAGCCCAGAGGAGTCAAGGATGGAGCCTGGTTCAGAGATAAGAAAGCCAAGGCCCTCTTTGTGAACACAGTCCTTTAAAAGCCTCAGCAAGAGTTGAAGGTATAGCCGCCAGAAAAAAAGCCTTTTTATATATTAAAAAAAAAAAACAACATAAAAGCATGCCTCCTTTGCTTTGGACTTTGTGAGATTATAGGGAGGTTGCACCACGTACAGCCGAGCAGGGAGCAGCTCTGGATAACAGCGCAAAGAACGAACAGCAGCAGTTAACAGTTAAGGAAACTGTGTCCGCACTCGGACACTTTTTGGCTAACGTTCTATCAGAATATCTGTTTAAATGCGAATATAAATGACCTTGTAATGTTTTCCGTTTATTGAATGGTGTCACACTAAAGTGTAACTCCTTACCTTTCTAACAATATATCGTTTTAACCATTACATTTTAGCTTTTGCTTTACAAGAGCCGACCGAAGTAAGCTAACGCCGGTGAATTAGCCGCGCGCTACCCTTTGCCATACTCGCACCTATCTCCCCGCTGTAAAAACTCACAGGGCGCTGCTGGTTTTTCGGGGTATTAACCGTATTAATAAGTCACCCAAATTAACATCAATGCTGTCAACACATCCGGGACCGTATTTCTGTTCTTCACAGCAAAAGACGTGCTTCAACAACTCCAAATGATGCAGTAAAAGCTCCTTAATGCCCACTTTGAATGTAAAGCGTCGCTCAAGCGTTCTCACAGCTTTCTCTCATCAAAGTCACTTTCGTACACTAATTAGACATGTAAATATCCATGTACATATATGAAAATTCACACGTAGATTCTTAGATGTGTGTAAATTGATTCTATTTGCACTTTCGGGGGCGATCGCTCAGGAAAAGCACCGCGGAAAGACAGGATATATCCGGATACAGCCAACGGCTGCGAACGGTGTCCGAACATGGACACAGTTACTTAACTGTCAAAGTTCCATTTAGCAAGGCACTTAACCCCCGGTTGCTGCGGTGGCCGCACTGAGCATGTCGCCGTGACAAAAGTGCATGCACGCTTCATCAACTCTGCCTGGATGAACAGCAGTTGGCAAATGTACTTTGCTAAAGTACTTTATGAGTAATGGCATATGGCGAGGGAAATGTCTCGGGACTATTTTGCTTCCCCCAGGGCGTCGGCGCTGTTGGAGAAGAAAAACACATTGAGGCCGGCGTGCATATGCTTGACAGAGGTGTTTTCACTCAAACTGCAGAAGTTAAGCTTTATTTCTGTGCTTCTCTTTACAGGATTTTCTCCTCCAGCCCCCCCCCACCCTTCATTTTTCATGTGGTGGCTGTTCCCACTGTGAGCCACCTCAGGCTGTAAGGCAAGTTGTTTACCCTTCACATGACTGAGCATAACGACTCAAATCCTTCCAGTTCACACAGTCACATTGTCTGACTGCAACGCAGGCTGAAGTGGAAAGAAATCATGTTAGGGGGGCCGAAGTGCAAAGAGGTTCGAATCAATCAGACAGCGAGTGACTCTGACTATTAAGGAAATTGCATTTTTGTTCTTTCTAGGCCCAACAAAGCTTAGCTAATGATGCAGCGACCATCTGAGTGATGCTCAGTTTGTAATGTACATCATTTGAGCATAACAGCTGTTGCAGCAGTGTTTTCAATTTTCCTTAACATTTATCTCTGCAGTAAATGCTTTTGCTGAGCATGAATGTTTTCACAGCAATGCAACAGTTGGAAGAGACAGGGAAATGGCACCAAATGTATGACTTTATGTACTGTATTTCTCTGTTCAAGGACAATTCAGTGATCGCGAACTTGACCTATACTCTTCTCCGAAAAACCAAATGAACTGCAATTGTCATTTATTAAATAAAAATGCAATATTGTGAGAATGTACTACTTTTCTCTGTCCTACATCATCATCATCATTCTGACTATAACCTTAACAGCCAACAAGCAATTTAAAGACATCACCTTAGGCTTTGAGCAGTCCTTCCAGAAAAATGCGGAGTTTTTTTGTGATTGTTGCGGGCAAAAATCCTTGATGATGCGGCACGTTTTCTTAAAAAATGCAATGGAATATGCGGGATATTTATGCAATTTTATGCGATGAAATTGCGGGAACTTGCAAAAACTGCGGTTTCATCATGGCTTCATCGGGTTTGCAGCTTTTCGATGATGTTCACGTCGCGTAATTACGTCATACTTCATAACGTTCCCATGGCAGCAGGGGAAAATGGCTGCTCGTGTGAAGTAAACGCAACATTTTTCAACTTTCTGCTAAGATATATGTGACTTTTTTGCAGTGAAAATGCGGATTATGAAATCACGCAAGCCCCGCAAATTCTGCGCGGAAATCGACAATTTATGCGGCGAAAGTGCGGCCCCCGCATAAATATTTTCTTTGGCTCTGGAGGGACTGTTTGAGTACTTGCTATGGGCCTTTTCACTATTTTGGGTGGATCATGGATAATAACTAATAATAATAAATAAAAAATGTAGACCTCAATTGGTTCAGCTCTTCATTCTTTGCCTACAGTAGGGACAGTGACAGATTTGTATCCCCCTAATAACTTCAAAGGTCAGGTTTGTACTTCCTACCTTAAGGAAAAAGGGATGCAGATTCACAGTTTCTGACTGAACAAGGCCGAAGCTTAATGTCACCTTAACGTCAGTTGCCCATTTGGGTCACTGCAGTACTATCAATACACTGTTCTCTATTTTGACCTCTCTTAATATGCACACAAATAGTAGTCCACAATACAAAGAAACCAATAAGAAATAAAGACATGGTTGGTCTTACCATCATGAGTTCCCTCTGGAAGGACTTCCTCTCCTTGTTCTCCAAGTTCGTACACTCCTCTTTGAGTTTCTCCAGAACCGACGCCACCTTCTCCGGCTCATTGTCCAGCTCGGTTCGGAGAAAATAATTAAGTGGCAAATTCCCATACCCAAGGGCATCTGCAAATGCCCTCCAGTTGCCCACGTTCTCCATTAAAACCGTCCTCACTGTTGCGTAGATGTACGTAAGAAATTTGCAAGGCTTCAGGATCTGCTCCAGCAGCATTGTGGTTGTTAGGTCCGGCCCACACCAATAAATAGGCTTGACCTTACCCAGAACTAAAACGTTCTTGGCATGGACAAGGCCTATCTTCCCCTGGTAGTATCCAATGAACCACTCTTTGGTCCGCAGCTGCCCTCGCAGTTTGATTTTGTCCTCGCTGAGCAAAGCAATAACATCACCCTTTTTGTACTCCAACAGATAAGTACTCTTGTGCTGCCTATTCACTGTTTTGATCAACTTGCCGAATTTAAGGATGGTAATGCATCGGTCCTGAAACTTTGGGTATTTGGAAGTGACAGCCAGTGGTGAGAGGACAATCTTATCCACCTCTTTCTTTTTCAGAAACCTCCTCTGGCCCATTATCCTCGCTCTGGTCTTTGGTGGCGGTGATGGCGTCTGGACGCAAAACTGGGTGAGGATACAGTCAAGGGCGTCCTTGACTTGGACCTTGAGAGTAAAATCTGAGATGCTGTTGGGGTCATGCGATGTGATCATGTACAGGAGCCTGCTGACTTTCCCCAGTTTGACCTGAAATCCCTGAATCACCCCGGCACCCTCGCTCGCCTTCACCTGATAGTTGGACATGTTGGAGTACAATCCCACCTGGAGGTCCTGAGGGTACCCCAGCACAAACTGGTGCTTCCCCCACAGCTGGAGGGCCACTGGCGGGGTGGAGCTAGCCTGCCGGCCCGCCTCATTTACCAACAATGTATTAGGGGCACAGTCATGCCCAAACATTGCCACAACTGTTTTGAAGGAAGGGTGAATGTGCTTGGGACCGTAGACGCCCAGAGTTACTTTCCTCTGCACGTGGTCCCAAACAGTGGTATTGTGGCTGATGTACTGTGCCTTAACCACAACAGCCACATACATACAAGGCTCTAAACTATCCAGCTGCACCTGGACTGTATCCTTGTAAATGTAAGCATTAGGGATGGGCGTGTAAGGCCCTTCTTTGCAGTCACTTCGAACGCAAAGCACCTCTGCCGTGTGACAACTTTCCTTCTTGACAGTAACCAATACCTTCATCTCCAACGTGATAAAGGACCTGGTCTCCATGTTGCTCAGCTTGATCTCCACCACGGGGCTAACAGTGGAGCAGTGGTCACCGTTGAGCTCCAGAGGAGGGTCTAGTAAAGCTTTCATGGAGATCTGTTGGCTGTCTCCACGGCTGACGTGGCCTTCAGGGATGTGTATGGTGATTTGGGTGTCCGGGAGCTGAACAACTCCTCCGTTACTGTCCAACCTGCACACAATGTTGGTCTCCACTGGCTGCGTCTGGCCCCACCCAGGACTCTGACCCAGGGAGTCAAGGTCATGGCAAGACCTGGCTAGCTTTCTGTGGTTCAACCAAGCAGTCCTGAAGTCCTCCCTGCTCTGAAACTGCTCCGGTGAAGGAGCCTTAAGGCCTGTGAAGAATACGGAGGAAGGTAAGGTTGGATTCGACTGCGCCTGCAACACTGACAGTTCTGAGAGACTGTGGGAGCGTTTACTCCTAAAAAACGGGTTATCCCTGTGGAGGTTATGTCCGACCTCTTGATTTGGGCTGGTGGGGGTGGTATTGTTAATGTGGCAGCTGCTGAACCCATTGGTCATGACTGTACTAGTGTTAAAGTTTAAGCAAGATGATGGAGATGCCAGCGCATCAAACAGAATGAGATCTGTTGAGTTCCTTACACCTATATCTTTGCAGTTTTGATCTAACGGATGGATAAAGGGGTTCACAGAGAGGGGACTGTTGTTGTAAATTGGGGAGGGCTTAAGGGTTATCCCTGTCCACTCGCCCAAACCTCCAAACTCCTTCGACCCATCATCGTATGCTTCCCCGAGACTGTCAATCATCCCACTGTCGCTAAGGACAGAGTTCCTGAAGTTGACCGGCTGGACGTAGGCGGCTGGGATGTAGCCCATTTCCATGTTGTTGTGGGCGTACCACCACTCTCCACCTGACGTGTCCAACACATAGAGACGATCCCCTTTGGAAAACTTCAGCGTGGTGAAGCTGCTGGGGCAATAATCCTTTATGGCAACCACTTCCTGCGCAGCTCCATAGGAGGCTGAAGTGTCCAGCCTTAAGGCACTGGGAGAAGGCACTGAAATGGAAAAAAATATGTTAAGACAGAATCTCTCTACAGAAACTATTAGTGACGGTCTTCAGCCTTGATTGCAATGTGGTTTGGTAACTGATTTGTCACTATTATAGATAAGTGCACTTGATCACTAGAGGGCTGATTATTCAAATGTCTGCAGTTAACAGTGCTTATCTCATAATCAGACACAGATATAATGGCCCAGTTGAAAGAATGAGACGATGGTACTACAGATCAGACATAAACGGTTGTGTCCTAAATGGTTCAGTGGTTCAGTTTTTACTGCATTCCAACTTTGTAGGGAGTACTTGATCCTGGAAAAAAGACAAACCATATGACAATATGATCAAAACCAGACTTTCGAGCGCAAAGGTCGCGATTTTAAACACGTCTTTAAAGTTGTGAAATGGTCCCAGTTTGGTTATGTTTAGGCACAAAAACGAATTAGTTATGTTTAGAAAAAGATTGTGATTTGGGTTCAAATCATACGTTATTTCACTTCCGTAATGTTGCTCACTTGACGCTGAACATTATGTTTGTTAAGTAAAAAAAAAAACTTGCCGTTTACTTTTAGCACAGAACTTTTGCTTTTAGTTTCAAACAGGAATCCAAACTCACTCTCCCGACTGGAAGTCCTGTGTTTGTTTGATCCATCCGTCACCCCAGCCTGCCTGGATATTTTGCCGCTCTTATATTTCGTCACTTTGCCTCCTGCTTTGCACAACTACTAGTGCCACTAGAGAGCACCGCCACTATAAACGTAAATGTAGGTTGTATATTTTGCTGCTTGAACAAACGTCTGAGGGCATATTTCAGTCTCAACATTTTCAGATCACAAAGTAAAAATATGAGCAGATGAACTGCATAATTTACTGCATCATCGTCTATTTTTAGTTCACGTCGTGTGTGTTTTATAGAGCATGTAAACAAAGCTGTAATGAAGCGCAAACTCAGAATAATGAGAATAATACTGCTTCCAACATATGACTGAATATTTTAACTGCAAACGATGAAAAGCACAAAATTGAAAACAACAAATTCTCAAGATATTGAGTCAATTAGTTCTAATGAATCATATCTGAATAATTGATATTGTACCTCACAGTACACACAGTTTCTCTGTAACAACAATGGCATTAAACTGCCGTGGATACAGCAAAACACTGACCTTTGACATCGTCAAGACTGGCCCCGGTGAACCCTTCGCTAAGGTCGATGAGCGTCCCCTCAGACTTGCAGCGAGGAAGGACGTTATTGTTGTTCGTCACTCTGATGATGCGGTGGGCAGCCATGGCTGGTGCTTAACATAGAATTCGCTCATTGGCAGCTTTCCATCTGGATGGGAAACAAACAAAGCATTTCAGGGTGGGAGCGACCAGCCAACTTTATACACATCTGCATTCAGGCATTAAGCTGATACTACAAATTCCAAAAGCTAGTCTAAAGTATAAAGCCCAGTTCAGACCAAGACCGAATTTGCGACAAGACGAGTTGAAACTTCTTCTTGTAACGCGTTCTGAAAGCTGCCAGTTTACACCAATGAGACGAGACGGTGTATCGTCTCCATAACAACGCCTCTTTGTACGTCAGTTCTAACTTCCGACTTTTAGGCTTTGTCGTAGCTGGATATGTCATTTGTTTCGTCTAAATATGAATGCGGATAACGCAGCCCAGTCTCATGGCAGTTCGTGAAATGGTCACGTTATTGAATCTATTGATTTGTGTACTGAACACGATGTCGTTATTTTCATGTGGTGAGCACGAATTTTAAAGTAATGTATTTCTATGGGAAGCATATTTCGTGATCACAGAACGATTACGGTAGCGAGTAGGATTGATAAGGCGAAAATCCGTGCAGGGAGGTTGGTTGGGGTGGTGGATGGGTCAAACAACACAGGACTTTCACGTGTGGCGGTCCGTCCCGCGTGTGGTGGTCTGTCCCGTTGTTGTTGCCGGCGTGTGGCGTTTCATTTCCCCGTTGTGGCGTCTGATTTCCCCGTTGTTGCGTCCCCCAGAGCAGCCCAGCGTCATGGCAGTTCGTGAAATGGTCACGTTCGAAAATCGTGACCTGTACACGAAATAAACGAGAAAATCGTGACCTGTACACGAATCAATAAATCAAAATAACGTGACCATTTCACGAACTGGCGTGAGACCGGGTTGGGATAACATTAGTGAGTGTGAGATGCTTGGTACAGTTACATTTCTATTGATGAATCGGCGAAAACATGTTTCATTTCTCTGATTCACTGCTTGGTTCTAACGCTGCTGAGCGCTCCCTCTCTTCAGTCACTCCCTATCTCGGGCGACCATATAACGTTACCGTGTGTTCGTTCGTCTGGCCGGTCGTTGAGGCTCCGTCTAAAACTCTAGCATTTCGACCAGCTGTTTGTAACATAAAAATAAAATGGATTATGGATCATTTTATTTCTATAGTTTGTAGCTTACTTTACCAGCTGACTTCTCTATTGGCTGTTGACACAGGAGACATCCCTTACGTTCGTAAACAAATTTGAAACACTGATGTATGAAACGGCTAATTAGATTAATTTACTTATTAATCAAAAGGTGCCGGAATGCCGTTCCAGATCGTATCAGCCCTCTTTAAAGCCTGGTTCTTCCACATCAAACTTGGAACAACTTAAAAAGCTCATACTTAAAAGTGACCTATTATGCTTCTCTGTATTTTCTGTCATATCTAGGATGTTACAATGTCGGATTGTCATGTTAAATGTGGCCAAAGTATTTTAGAGAAATCCCTGTGGGCAAAAACTTTTCCACTGTGCTAAACTACCACTCTACTCTCAGCTCAGCTGGGTTTTTATGATTGGTCAACTGCTCCAGGCAGGCACTACTGCAGTGTTTTTTTTAAAGTTACACATACCTGTTACGCTTACAGGGAAAGCTGTAACCTTGGCTCCCCAATTTGGGGTCACATTACTGCTTAGTCTCGCATTGCCAGACCTTCCTCCACAGTGCAGCGTAGGAGGGTCTGGCTAGTCCACACAACCATACGGGATAGGAGAAAAAAAAACATTTCTTTAAACCAATCACAATTGTCTCGGGCGGGACGGCGCTAAGCCCCAGACGAGCCCAGTTGCTGCTGCAAAATAGCCTCAGGAAGGAACTTGTTTTGGTGGAACATGTGTACGTTCAAAAGTAGTTTTAGTTGTGCAACAGAAAGCTCAGATTGGACAGATAGTCTAGCTAGCTGTCTGGATTTACCCTGCAGAGATCTGAGGAGCAGTTAACCATAGTCCTCAGAAATCCACCAGAGTTTGGAACGCCAACACAAAGAAAGAGGAAGGGGACGGACATCCCGCCGATAGAGGGACATCCGGTGGAATTAATGCCGCCAACGGAGCTATCCCGGAAGTAGAACGTCGTGGATGTAGACAAGCCTTTATTGGTGTTTTTTTTCACAGTACAAAGTCCCGCTATATACTCCGTTGCACTTGCAGTCAGGGGGGATTAAAGGCACAGGCGCTCCAACAGAGCGTCTCAGACAGAGGGTGAATAGAGGTGCAGCAGCACGTGTTTTTTGAACATTAAAGCATCTTAATGTGTTCTAGTAGAAACACAAAATACAATACAAGTAGCTGAAAATGCTATATAATAGGTCTCCTTTAACTTCAGATGTTCAGCTGCTGCCTGCAGCACCACCAGCAGTAATCATTTCCCACGGCGGCCATCTCTCCCTCCTCTGGCTGCGACTGCTGCACTGCTCTGTGTGTTCTGAGTATTTACATCTCTGATTATGTCACACAAGTTACCAATTTCCTTTACTGAGATGTGATTCAATTTTGAGTCTGAAAACGCACAAGTCAGCAGAGGACAGTAATCTGATTTGGAGACACAGAGACAAAATAGTTTTGCAGCAAAACCTTGTTTCCCTTCAGTCACAAGAGACTTTTATTCTTCCTGCAGGATGATGGCGAGCGACAGTGGGAACATTGGCATTTGCACACTAATGACGCCATTTCAATCCGATTAAAAACACCGGCTGCAGAAGCTGCCGTGTAAAATGCCTTTTGCTGTTCGCTTCATTAGAATTATTGCCTGAATGTTTGGAGCTGGATCTCTGCTCTGTGTTTTCCCATGAAAACGCTGAGGATTTTGATTCAGATGCAGGTATTTGAAAAATTAATAAAATAACGCCCTTCACTTTGTTACAGCATCTTCTGTTTTCAGCTAAAACCGCGAAAAACACACAGCAAGTGAGCTGTCATTAGCAAGGAGACAACGAGCATTGAGTATAGAGCTTTTTGTCGTAAGCTGATCTGCACTCTAACAAATAAATCCATGAAATAACAGAAAAGGTTCGGGCAGTTCATTACCCAGACTTTCCCCTGTAATTAAAAAAAAAAAAAAACAGAATTTATGTGTACAGTTAAAATACAGAACATTTGAAGAAAAAAACCTTCAAAAATGTCGAAAAAAGCGACAAACACCGAAACAAAGTAACGAAAAACATCCAAAGTAGCGTCAACGAGGTCAAAAAAAGTGTCACAAAGATCGAAAAGAGCGACCAAAAACATTGAACAAACGACCAAACTGTTGAAAAAAAGCGAGAAAAAGAACTTCAAATTGTCGTAAAGAGCGTCAAACGTAGAAAAAAAAGTGACATAGCGGACTTGAATCGCCCAAAACCAACCTCTGTGGGGGACAAAAGTTTGTCGGAGCACAAATTATCATGCACTTTGAGATGTGAAAAACCCAAATACAATTGCGAATCACATTCTGTGGGCAATTTCTGTCAACACATACAGTCATACAACTGTTAATACATGGATATTTCGTAAGAGTGTGGCTCTGAACAGCTGTGCAGAACTTCCTCCAAAAAAGTGTCTCTACACACATCAATAAAACACACGCAGAAATAACAAAAATGTGGCAAATCATTGGCCACTTACCGTGAAGGTTCCTGTGACATCTTACTGTATAACATCCCTCAAATTTATAAATGGAAACATGGGAAACACCATGTTGTATAAACGTCTTTTTGTTACATGAACATGAACAAGGCTCAAAGAAAACTACTGTTGCCTTTTGGACAGCAAGTTTATCTAATAACATTTTTTTTATTTGGGTTTCTTTCAATTCTTTTTTATTTCTTTTCTTTAGGAAAAAAATCTTCTCAAATCCCCCGAACCGGATTCTGAAAACCAATCTTTCACGTTATTACTTAGAAATCAGATCACTGTAGGAAGCCAGCTTGTCGCCCGGTCGCTAAAGTGCGCGTTTCCTCAACACTATCACAACTTCTTTAAAACAGTGACAACTTCTGACTTTCCTCCTAATTCCCGATTCATTCACACGACCCCTTTCACCATGTCCCACTCAGTTTGAACAATATGATACAAAGTGGCAAAGTTACTTTACTTTTTTTGTGCATCTCTGCTGCAAGACGAGCATCAGTACTTTTGCTTCTCATGCCTTAAAATGACAAAGGTGCACTCTGGGATGCGGAGCGCGGCTTGTTTTAAAACGGCTGCATCTGTTCAAACGGGAGTTGTGCCGAAAGTCATGCAGTCAAACTCCACCGGGGTTGACATTTCATTTCCCTGCGCCCTCTCTGCTCGCCGGGGGGAGAGCATCGCCCGTCGATAAAACCCCTCCTCAGCGGCCAGCCGGAGCGAGGCTGCGATCAATAACAAGCTGACAGACAAAGACACTGTCACCGGCTTTGATATAACGTGGAGGCCATCCCCCCGCTGACTGCAGCAGGAGGCGAGACACAGGGGAGGGGGTGGAAAAAGAAAACGAGGAGGCTGCTGTTCGCTGCGACGGGAAACGCAGCAGGAGGTTCAGTTCAGATCCAACTGGATTCTTTAAAAACGACCCCTGCAGATCCACGCTGAGCCTCCTGGATACTTTTGCACCAGGATTTGAGAAGGAAAACTGACACAGGCATTTGAAGGCTGACTTCGGGGTTTTGTTTCCTACAACTTTTTCCCATGTGTTTGTGTCTAAGTGACTGATGGGAACAACCATCTTTGACACTGGTCCAGTATTAAGCGAGATCGCTGCAGTCGGCTGTCAGCGAACAAGCTACAATGTAAGTTGCGCAGCTTGTATTTACGTCCACAAAATTGATATTTTTGCCGCTGACATGTGGACGTAAAATGAGTTGATTAATATTGCAAGTGTCTGACAACATTATGGAAAGGATTTCTAAGGAGGTTGACCTTTCTGTTAAAGAGTAAGATCCTTTTTTAAACGTAAAAACATCCACGAAATTGCGTTCGCTAAACCCACCAAACTCCATGTAAATCAACACTTATTTTAGCATCGTAAAATACACTTCAATCAAAGCCGACAGAAACAAAATAAAACTGTGAAAAGCCGTTTTGGGTCGTCCTTCCACTTTTCCAACAATCACAACTCTAGTTTGGGTTGAAATAAACACATACTTTACCGATTTACATGTGAAAATATGTTGGCTCCATACATGCTAAAAGTATTGTTTTTTTAAATGGAGTCTGGTGGGTTTAGCGCTAGCGATCTCAGAGCTGTTTCTGGTTACACAAATGATTTTACTCTTTTCAAAAAAAGTCTATAACTGTAGGAATCCTTCCCATAATGTTGTCAGACACTTAGAATAATAATCTGAGCCTGTCAGCGGCAAGAACAGCACTTTTAGTGGACGGAATTGACGATGCACATTACCCCATAGGATTACATCACAGTCCGGTTCGCGGCTGCTAATCACGGCGTTCTCGCTAAATACTGGACTAGAGATTGTTGTTCCCATCAGTCACTTACACACAAAAACATAGGACAAAAGGGTCCAAGTTGGAAGAAAAAACACAAACACCAGTTAAACAAGACTGTGATACCCTGCATGTGACCTCTTTTGCAGACAGGATTTAAATTACAGAGAGATGAGCTCTTATGGGATTTTAGCAGACTGCTGGAGGGCGTGTGGGTTAGGGTTAAGCCTTCCTCAAAATTGGGAACAGGAATATTTTTTTTCCCCCCACGTGTGCATCAATATGCGAGTCGGTGAAATGCTCTGCGTTATTAACTCATTTCAGTCAGGCTGACAGAGTGGAGGAGCGGTGAGTCGAAGGTTTAATTAGCCGCGAGTCGGCCGGTCCTAATCCCTGGATGAATGCTGCTATAATAACCATTTGCAGCAGCCATATGCTCACGGAGGAGTTTATCGCTTTTCCATCACAGCTGTTTAAAATGAGCAGATTACGGGTTGGCACTAGTCAGCACAGACTTGTTGGTGCGCGGCTTGAAAACATAATCATGTCAAACTGAACCGATAGTAATACTTAATCTACCGTTGAACATCCTGTGTAAATATTCAAATAGGCAGTAATTCCAGATCAAAGAAGGAGGCTGAAGGGCTAAAAGTCTCTTAAATCATGATGAAATAAACCGAAGACAGACTCCTGACTCAGTCTGAGTCATGATTCTTTACCATCACTACAATACAAATCAAATGAAAACAACTTTGAGGGCTTGTTAGCTGATTCTGCAAACCTTAAAGTACACTTGTTGAGTAATACATGCCAGTGTTGTAGTCGAGACCACCTAAACCGAGACCAAATCATCACCAAGACCAGACTGTATCGAGACAAGACCAAGACTTTGAGGGGTTTGAGACGGAGACAAGACGGAGACAAGACTGAGACTTTGAGGGGTTGAGACAGAGACAAGAGCGAGACTTTGTGGGGTTGAGACCGAGACTTTGTGGGGTTGAGACCGAGACAAGAGCGAGACTTTGTGGGGTTGAGACCGAGATTTTGAGGGGTTGAGACTGAGACTTTGAGGGGTTGAGACAGAGACAAGAACGAGACTTTGAGGGGTTGAGACCAAGACAAGAGCAAGACTTTGAGGGGTTGAGACCAAGACAAGAGCAAGACTTTGAGGGTTTGAGACTGAGACTTTGTGGGGTTGAGACCGAGACAAGAGCGAGACTTTGTGGGGTTGAGACCGAGACTTTGTGGGGTTGAGACCGAGACAAGAGCGAGACTTTGTGGGGTTGAGACCGAGATTTTGAGGGGTTGAGACTGAGACTTTGAGGGGTTGAGACAGAGACAAGAACGAGACTTTGAGGGGTTGAGACTGAGACTTTGAGGGGTTGAGACAGAGACAAGAACGAGACTTTGAGGGGTTGAGACCAAGACAAGAGCAAGACTTTGAGGGGTTGAGACCAAGACAAGAGCAAGACTTTGAGGGGTTGAGACCAAGACAAGAGCAAGACTTTGAGGGGTTGAGACCGAGACTTTGAGGGGTTGAGACCGAGACTTTGAGGGGTTGAGACCGAGACTTTGAGGGTTTGAGACTGAGACTTTGTGGGGTTGAGACCGAGACAAGAGCGAGACTTTGTGGGGTTGAGACCGAGATTTTGAGGGGTTTAGAACAAGACTTTGAGGGGTTTAGAACGAGACTTTGAGGGGTTAAGAACGAGACTTTTGAGGGGTTTAGAATGAGACTTTGAGAAGTTTAGAACGAGACTTTTGAGGGGTTTAGAATGAGACTTTGAGGGGTTTAGAACAAGACTTTGAGAGGTTTAGAACGAGACTGAGAAGTTTAGAACGAGACTTTTGAGGGGTTTAGAACAAGACTTTGAGGGGTTTAGAACAAGACTTTGAGGGGTTTAGAACGAGACTTTGAGAAGTTTAGAATGAGACTTTTGAGGGGTTTAGAATGAGACTTTGAGGGGTTTAGAATGAGACTTTGAGGGGTTTAGAACGAAACCTTGAGGGGTTTAGAACGAGACTTTGAGGGGTTTAGAACGACACCTTGAGGGGTTTAGAACGAAACCTTGAGGGGTATAGAACGAGACTTTGAGGGGTTGAGACCGAGACTTTGAGGGGTTGAGACCGAGTCAAATAGCTTGAAATGACTTTACCAAAGTCTTCGGTTCACACAACAGACGGCGAACAGAGAGGCAGATGACGAGTGTCCCAAGCTATCTTCCCTGCCTCCTAATTCGCCGTGTGAGTGACATTTGACTTTTGCAATTTAAAGGACGAGGAAGCACAGATTCTGCCGATTCAAGTCCAGCTGAAATGATTGGCCGATTAAACACTTAGTTGATTGACAGAACTGCTTGGATTGTTTCCTGTTTCTAAAATGGGAGGATTTTTCTGCATCGAGTACTTTTACTTTTAATACTTTAAATACATTGTCCTGATGATACTTACAGACTTTTACTTAAGTAACATTTTCAATGCAGGACTTGGACTAACCCTAACCCTTGGAGAATGCAGAGTATTTCTTACAGTGTGATGTTAGTACTTTTACTCAAGTAAGGGATCTGAATACTTCTTCTAGCGCTGATCATATCATGTGTGAGTGAGTCTTTCTGCTGCTGCTTTGTGACAAAAAAAAACCTCCGCTTGGCATGTGGTCAAGTACATTAGTCTGAGGTGCCGCTCTGCCCTGGACCGCCACTGTTCATCACCAGAGAAAATTCATCCGGAAAATATTACAATCGTTCCTCTCTCCGCTCAGGATGAAATTTTCCTGTTAAATGAGCCCACTAAAGTGCTGAGTTTTAATGCCACTTGCACCTCGGCGCTGAAGGAGATTCCTCAACCCGAAAAGAGCTTCACACTCAGAAAGAGGAAGTACCATTTCGAAAACACGTCAACAAGTCAGCTTTGGGGGCAGCAGATGGCTCAAGCTCCAACATTAAGTGCTTTGAATTCTATAATTTACCTCCAGCGTCTCTATTTGCAGCGGGGGGGGAAGCCGAGTAACAACTAATGAAGCATTAACGGATGGATGATGGGACACGACATCCGATCTGTGAACTGTGGGAAATGTGTTCACGTAATAAATTCAGATAACGGGCAAAAGAAGCTAATCGTCACATTAACCAGCATTTCGGAATACATGTACCAGCGTTACGTATTCAGAATACAAATTATGAGTAACTGTATTCCGTTACAGTGATAATTTAAATAGTTGGCATTTAGAATACAGTTACATTGTTGAAATCAATGGATTACATGACGATACTTCTCTATTTCACGAGTTTATTCACTCTCTGAATAGGTTAAGGCAACTCCATGCATTTCCCAGAAGCCCCAATATGAAAACGAAAAAAATGAGCTATTTGCGTGATCACTGATAGAGGTAGAGATGGAGCCGGAACCGGCGCAACAGAGCCAGGGCAGGAATGCGTTTCTATCATGGAAATTTAAACAGCATTTCACATTAAAGAAAGAACAGGGAGAACGAAATATAACTGTGCAATGCAACCTCTGCTTGCCAGCAACCAACCTCCTTTCAGCGTCCAAATTACTCCACCTCCAACCTGAAGAAGCATCTTAAAGTAAGTTATTTTTTTTTATTAGCCAGGGGTAGTCGTCTGCTGTAGTTTCACTGGTCACCTTGCTATTTTATAGTTGACGTGCGACTTTACATTCTCCTACGTGCTGATGTACTAGCCCCAGAGCCGTTGAAAGACTGACTAGCCCCGTTTGACATGCTAGCTAACGTTAGCTAAAATTAGCTCGTGGTAGCTTGGACTGCGGTTGGATTTTTGTAGTATGCAGTTCGGGACTACAAATACAAAAATCTATCTGCTGTTTAGGTACACATTCAGCCAGTTGGAACAGAAGAACACACCAGAATAGGCCTGTTTAGTAAGCTGTATGTGATGGCCGCATTCCTACACTTAGAAAATGCAATTCAATGTGGAAGTAATCCAAGTATTCAGAATACGTTACTCAGGTTGAGTAACGTAACGGAATACGTTACAAATTACATTTGTGGGCATGTATTCTGTATTCTGTAACGGAATACGTTTTGAAAGTATCCTTCCCGACACTGTCAGTGAAAAAGGCCTCAGCAGCTTTTGAACTGATGATGTAATGATGTGGATTAAATGAGGCGAGAATGCAAGTTGCCGTCGCGTTGTTCAACCGCGGCGGCTTAATGGGACGCAGTTTTACATCATTTCAACCTTTTAAACGGACATGTACTGAAGTTAGTAGATTATGAGGATGTATTACATCATCAGCTGGCCTTTCTGCCGGAAACTGAACGGTTCAGGGTGTAATTTACCCAATAATCGGAACAGGGAGTGTGTGTGTGTGTGTGTGTGTGTGTGTGTGTGCGTGTGTGTGTGTGTGTGTGTAACTTTGTGCGTGCGTGTGTTTGTGCGTGTGCATGCGTGAGTGTGAGTGCGTGTGTGTGTGCATGCGTTTGTGCGTGTGTGTATGAAAGTGTTTGTGCGTGCGTGTGTGTGCGTGTGAGTGTGTGTGTGTGCATGTGTTTGTGCGTGTGTGTATGAAAGTGTGTGTGTGTGTGTGTGTGTTGTGCTGAGCAGTCATTAAATACAAAATGGAACGCACCTGGAAAACGATGACACGGAAGTTTTCAGGCTTACAGCCGTCGATGGACGGGGGCGGGAAGGTGTAGTAAAAAACACAAAGTGTGTGTGTGTGTGTGTGTGTGTGTGTGTGTGTGTGTGTGTGTTAGTGTCACTTTGGAAATCTGTTTGCGTGCATGCGTTTGTTGAAAGAGGAAGACAAAGGAAACAACAGCAAAAAGGAGGAAGGAGAGAGGAAGGGAGAGAAGACGTGACGAGTGGGAAAAGAAGAGGTCGTGGAGGCAAATGAAGAGTAACATGGAAGAGGAGACATGGGAAGGAGCGCCAAAACAGTTTGGCGCTCCTTCCCAGACAGCAGACGGAAGGAAGAAGAGGGCAGTGACGAAGAGCAGGAGGAGAAAAAGACAGAGGAGGAAGGGGATAGGGGAAGAAGAAGAGGTGGAGAGGAACAGGTAAGAGACATTAGGAGATGGAGAAATGTGAGGAAGGAGGGAAGAATACCAGCACAGAAGGAAGGATTGAAGTCAGACTCCATCTAATTAACTACAGGATGACTTCAGGCACAGTGTGTGTGTGTGTGTGTGTGTGTGTGTGTGTGTGTGTGTGTGTGTGCACCTCAGGGCAGCCCTGACAGAGCGAGAGAGAGGGAGGATTTTCAGCTTATCAGATGACCTTATTGGCAGAGGCTTTAAGGAGGCGTGCACGCGCTTGGCCGCGTGCGCACACGTGACAATATCGCGCTAATTGTCCAATTTTATAATTCCACTCACTTCTCCTCCATCTGCTGCTGAGCTCTCCCGTGTGCCTACATGCTGTGTCTGAATTAAAGAATAATTAGCCTACCGGTAGACTCGAGAGATGATGAAAAAGAGGAAAAGAAACACACGAAAACAGAAAGAAAAAACTTAGAATAGGCCTAAGCACTAGAAACTAGACCTAGAAAACCAGTAGGCCTAATTGCTATAAAACACTTTAAAACAAAGTCATAATGTAAAAGTAATGCAGCTATAAACTCACTGTAAAGCAGCAATGCCACATAACACCATGTAGAATCACTATAGAGCACCGCAGGCGGATAATAGGCTACCACGGGAATATACTATGGATATGTGTCACGTGAGTGATGCCGAATCCTTCTCCGCACATTATTCTGCTAGAATAGCGAACAAATTGAGCAAATGGTTGGTTAAAATGAGAATCAGAAGTAATTAAGTGTAAAATTGATGGTTATGTGGACTGACCTCCTGCTGGCTGGAAGCCCGAACGCTCGTTGAGTGGCGGCTCAGTGACAAGAGGGTGAAAAATAAGAGCCGATGGAGAGACTTCTTCCTCTTTTTCTTTTCCCTCGTGTCATTTGACTTGAAGATCAAAAAAAGAAGAAGAAGAAAAAAAAAAGGATAAAAGGTTAAAAAGAAAAGGTGAAAAGAAGATTATCGTTCGTCCCCCCCCAAGTCCATGAAGTTTGTAACGGTGATAGATGCGCAGACACGCCGCTTCCCGTGTGTCTCTGCTCCGGTCTGTCGGAGCTCTGGAGGTGGAAGGCGGCTGTGGTGGATGCGACGGGGGTGTGTCGTCACTGGGTGGGGGCGTGGCCGCGCACACACACACACACACACACACACACACACACACACACACGCACACACACACGCGCGCACAAACACACGCACACACACACACGCGCACACACACACACACACACACACACACACACACACACACACACAGTCTTATATACTTGAAAGCAATAATTGAGTTAAAGTATCTTACCAGAAAATGACGTTGGTAGAAGTCACCTTTTAGAATATTACTTGAGCAAAGTATCTGATATATAGGTATCAAAAGTAATTTAATGATATGAAATGTATGTAATTATGTAAAGTAAAAGTAATAGAAAAAAAAAACTTTATTGTGGCTGCCTTAAAGTAAAGCGTACTATTCAGGGTGTCCACACGACCGTCTTTGATATCCAATTCAAAGTCTGACACCAACAAAGAGAAAAACAGAAACAGAATTTAATTCTTTTAGTGAGAAAGAACCTTTCACTCCAACGTACGAAAACGTTTCTTGCAGTGACGAGTAACGAAGACGCTTGTGTAGGGGGAAATGTACTGGAGTAAAAGTGAAAGTTTGTGGGAATATAAATAACTAAGTAAAGTACAGATACGTACGTAATTGTACTTCGCTACATTACAACACTGGAAGTCATGCTGTAGTTAAAGGTGCTGTAGGTAGGATTGCGAAGATCCAGGACTTAGCCAAAAAATTTGAACATTGACAACTTCTCAGTCCCCCCCTTTCTGCCAAAGCCCAAAACGTTCTCCTAAGCCCCTCCCCCCACAAGGGAGAATTAATGTGTGTGCATGAGCAGTGATTGACGCCGCCCCCCTGGCCCCGATTGGTGCATCTGAACAGGGAGCGGTGGATTTTTGCAAATCGCACTACAGGAGCCGGATTTTTCTTTTTAAATGACCTGCTTCATGTAGTTCTACTCGAACATAGGGTCAGTTTCAGCAAATATGACAGAAAGGTAGTTTTATAAGGCTTACCTACTGCACCTTTAATTAGATGGAGCCTGACTCCTGTTTTTATACCTTTCCTTTGCCTCAGCTCCTCTTGCTCCTTCCATTACTTCCTTTACTTGTCAATATCTAAATAATTGAAATGGCTAGCCTGCACTGATTCAGTCCTGACGCCCACTGCTAATGGCCATCCCCTTTCCATTAACAAAAAGCACAGACAACGGAACCAAAAAAAAAAGTGAAATCAAGTCACACTGCCACAGCTTTTGGTTGCTACTTCTGTTACCATCATCAATACTCTGTTTTTCACAAAAGGGGCATTAAAGAGAGCAAACAAACGCAATAAAAGTGACCCCCGGAGTCAGTAATGATCAACACGTTGTGTGTGATTTGAACAGGCCCTATAAATACAGTCGAGTGGAGCTGCGGGGGAAATGACTCGTGCAGCAGGACGCTCCTCTGCTAATGAGGCGCTGTTCATTAAAGGGTTTGGTGATTAAATGCTGCCAGCGGGCGAAAAAATACCACTGTGACTGCTGTGGTCTGGCTAACTACATTAATAATAATAATAATAATAATAATAATAATAATAATAATAATAATAACAACAGCAGCAGTAGGAATTTTATCTGAAAATGTTTTGTCATGCATGCAAAAATGACTGAATTTTTATTTATTTATTTTACGAGGAATACCTCTTGAGATGTAGGACTGGACAGTACAAAGGACAAGACATTACAGTACAACATACACATTCACATACTAACTGCTGACAGTGTTCACGTGATTTTATATCACTACCAAGACTTCAAACTTAAGGATAATATCAAACACGTTTGATTTTTGTCTGAACGTCCAGACGGGAGACGGACTGACTGGGACTGAGGGCCAGATGTGCTAACGCTTTTGCGCCCATTTCGAGGCGTATTTGTTTTGCAACGTGCGCGTAACAGCATGGCGAGGTATGTACAAACAGGCCGCACTGAGGTAAAAGCGCAGACTGCCTGTCATGGGGACTGAAAATAGCAAATTGCGCTTTTCCGTGTCATGCATATGCATTCACGGGAGGGTCAAGGGGGAAAGTGGGAGTTTCCCATAAAGAGATGGGAGGAGAAGCGTAAAGTGTGCCTAATTATGTATTCTGCGGTATGTACAAAAAAACGCCCCTGACAGCGCGCCTCTATTTTGCGAAATTCTCCGCCTCTTAAAAGCAGGTGTAAACCAGCCGCAAGCGGGTTTCCTGGCATGTGCCTGAAAAGATTTTTGCCAAAAGGATCACACTTTTTCAGTTGAGCGAACACGAAATCATTAAGCGTTACAGATTAAGCAGCCATGCAATATTACAATTACCGGAAGAACTCAAAGGTGACATCGAACCTCCGACTCAGCGTTCACATTCCATTCCAGCAGTTGTTAAACTCCTCGCTACTTAACAAATATTGGCATCAGGGTCATTTCAAACAGTCGTAGCATCAGCAGTGGGAATATCTCATTCTGCACTCAGCCGTATCATAGCACAAGTACTTAACGCTTTGCTACAAGCGCAATTCACGGTATAGTGGGCGGAGAAAGGCGCCGATTACCCGATGAACTGCAGGTTTGGTAAATACGACGTAAGCTGAAGTGTCACAGCGTGCACTTTCTGCGGGTTGGCCATGGTGCTGATAACGCTACATTCGCAAATGTACGTACATCTGGCCCTGAGTTTTATGACCTCGCACCAAAACGATGGAGACGACGGGAGACCCCGACCCTAGCAAGACTCTCAGGGTTCAACCCGTTCTCACTCCAAACTCGTGAAATACGGACGTTTGGACGGTGGCTGTCAGCGTCTGAAGCGACGAAAAAAAACGCCCTTCAGCGTGTTTGTAGAACGTACCGGGGAGAGCAACAGCTACACGGGGTTTAGGGAGTAGTATGTAAGGACGAAATTCCGTGTAAGGAGGTTGGTCGGTGTGGCGGATGGGTCAAACACATGACTTTCACCCCAGGAGACCGGAGTTTGTGTCTCAACTCTCAGTCACAGTAACTAGAGAATGGCGGTGTGAATGCTGTTATGTTGAAAGGCTGACACTACCCAGAATGTATGAAAGAGGTGGAACATTTTAAAGTTTGAATGGTGTTTCTCCGTGAATGTATGAATGAGTAGATAGCAGGTGAAAACGTATGAATTTCGGTCAAATTTGAAAATTCCGTCCATTCGCTTGAATGGGGAAACATTTCCCCGAAAACGTTGAATATTTTGGAAATTATAAAAGATATGGACATTTTATGAAGAAGCAGGAATGTCCTAATGGTGCTGAACATTTTGATCTTTGAATGAAGTTTCTATGTTGAAAAATGTGGAAGGAGTTAATGTGCAAAAAAAAAAAAAAGGGTATGGAAAAATAATAATAAATACGTAGAAGAAATGGTGTGAATGCAGTGGCTTAAATAAAAAACAGTCTGGTCCAGTCCTGCCTACCTGGAGCAGATGACCAATCATAGAAGGCCGGCTTAGAGTTGCGTAAGACTTAGCCGAGAGCAGAAAAAACTGTTGAAACCGGAGCGTTCAGAACAGTTGGAAATCTGAACGTTTTAGCTCACGGGGGTTTCTCTAAAACACATTTACCTCATTATTGAAGTTTTGGCCAAGTTTAACATAAAAATCAAACATTCTAAGAATGTAGATGTGACAGAAAATACAAAAAAAAGCATAATATGTCCACTTTAAGGCCTTATTTATCGAATATAAGACATTTTAAGACTTTTAAGGGTTTTCAATCGTTGCAATCATCATTTCTCTCCATTTTCCTGCAGAAAGATTATATATTTGCAATGTAACGGAATCCCACAGGAGCTGTTTGTATTTTTATGCGTGTTCGCTAAGCATATTCCAACAATGTTAACTGTTTAAGACAAAGAGTCTGAAATGCAGACACATTCCGAGAGATTTGGCACAAGAAGCGGGGTGGGGGTAGGGGGGGTGCATGACTCATTCAGAGCGGCAGTTGCTGCCCCAGAAGTTCAGCTCCTATTAGAGGCTCAGACTGGATTGGACACGTCCATTCATCTGGGCTGAATGGGAAACTGTGGGATCTGAAAAGGACCCATTCTATTCACTGCTTTATCAAGGACCCTCGCTATCAGCCCGGCTCGCTTTGCATCAGAATAACTAAGCGTTTTGCTTGTCAACCAGGTTGGTTATGGGAAGAGACGCCAGGAATTCTGTTTATTTCAGATGCTGCCGGAATACCTAGAGGAATTCCTGAAAATATAACAACAGAAAAGAATCTGAGATTCACATCTGTCATTATGCTCTCTGAATAAACGTAGGCTACGTGTCAGCTGTAAACTGCTAGGAATCTAATAGTGATGAAAACACTTTAAAGTACAATGAAATCACAGTAATCTGCATTATTGGTGTTAAGGTCAAAGGTCTAACAGGGAAAAAAACAGTGATGTTTAGGGCTGCAACGATTCCTCGAGTAATTTGTCATCGATGCAACTGTCAGTACAACCTGCTTATGGTTTTGTGGGTGTGTACAGGTGACGTGATGGATTGAAAAAAATGGAAGAAGGGAGAGAAAATATCGAGGGGCAAGACAGGCCAGAGAAAACAACAGAACAGAGTCCAAAGTTTGGGATCATTTCAAGCTGAAAGAAGAAAAAAAAACTCTACAGTGTGTAAAACCGAACTAGCCTACTGCAATAGCCAACCCAACGCATGAATTAAAAAGCTTGTCAGTGTTTCTCAGCGACGCAAAAATCCCCCTTAATGGTACATGTCCATGTGATGGCTCGTATGGAATACAATCTCCTATTTTTTTCAAAAATAGTTCACCGAAATGTGTTTCTGAAAACATTTTAAGCGAGAAATAGGCCATGCAGTTGCTGAATTTGTCTTCATTTCGGTTCGACAACGGTCAGTTGAAAAGATTTCCGTCCGCTTTTGAGAGGCGGCGAGCCGAGCCGGCCGCTCCCCATTTGCATAAAGTTGAATCCAGTCAACTTTATGCAAATGAGGTTACCAGAATGCATTGCACTGCATTAATGAGAAGCGTGGAAATGACGCTGACAGTGGACACGTACTATTAGCGCCCGCACCGGGCAGAGCAGCAGCTCGACCGTGGCGTTGTTATATGACATAGTGTTAAGTGCAACAACGGTAGCTAGTAGTGTGAAAGACTGAAAACCCACATAAGGAGGCATGTTTGGAGGGTGGGTTGGATAGGTCAAACAACACAGGACTTTCACCCAGGAGACTGGGGTTCATGTCTCGTTGTTGTCCCGCGTGTCACTGAAGCGTTATTATGGATCCCATGCAACTTCTAGGCAAATCCCGCCATACGGAGCAGCCCGATTGGTTGGGGTTAGGCACTGACCTCAATTGGTTAAGGTTAGGATAGCCGATTGGTCAGGGGATAGGACCTGAACAAATGGGGTTCCGTTACCTTGCGTAAGCATGGACGCCTTGCCAATAGTAGCGTGTGAATGCTATTGAAGGGCGGGTCTTGCCTAGAAGTCGCGTGGGTTCCATAATAACGTGTGTCACTGAAACGTACATTTTGTAGCCCCACTCACCATCTTTTCCTAAACCTAACTGTCCCGTTCTTGTGCTGCAAGTTAAACCAAACCAAACGTGTCATAAAGTGACGCCGACCCAGAGCGTCATAGAGACAGAGTGCATCGCGTCATGCGCTGAAAGCCACACCCACCGGAGGGGAAAACAACTCCCTGATCTCCGTTGACTTGTACTGCGTGAAGGTTTCCTCCTCGTCAATTTCGTCTGCTAGCAGATAACAGAAACATGCCTAAAATCTGCTGTGTTTTAACGTCAAGTCCAAAGTTACGTTTGCAGCAAGCATTTAGTTACTAAGTCAAATACCCAAATGTCAGTTTTAGGCTAACTATGTGTCTGTAAGTTAAGCTAACAACCGTAACTTTGATAACGTTAGCTTAAGCGTCAGGATCCCACAGTCTCCCCATTCTCCCTGCTGAGTCCTCACTTTTATGAAGACAAAAGTGGAAACAGATGTGAGGAATCAGCAGAGAGAACGGGAAAAAAACACTAAGCTAAAAATATGTCTGCATTACTTTTGCAGCAAGCATTTTGTTACCAAGACGAATAGCCAAATGTTTTAGCCTAACTGTATGTCTGTAAGTTAAGCTAACACACGTCGACATAACGTTAGCTTAGTGTCTCCCCATTCTCTCTGCTGATTCCTCATGTCTGTTTCCCCTTTTGTCTTCATAAAAGCTCAGTTTTTCGGGGCGGCAGCTTATGAAAACTTAAGTTCTGGGTTCTTTACATTGTTGGTAGTGAATATCACCACACAGCAGCTTTTAGGCATTTTTCTGTTGTTTGCTCGCAGACGGAATTGACAAGGAGGAAACCTTCGCGCAATACAAGTCAATGGAAAGCGGTTCTTTTCCCCTCCGGTGGGGGCGGGACTTAAATGTGCTCTGTCTCTATAAAGTGACGTCTAAAATGATTGCCAGGTGAGATTAGAGATCATCCGCCAAGTCCGGCGGGGGTTCCACACAATTTTGCATCACCCAGCGGAATTGGCGATTCAACGATGGATTAATTAGTAGAATACTCGACTACTAAAATAATCGATGGCTGCAGCCCTGAGTGATGATCAGGATAAAGTTGCGGGAAATCAGGAGGAGAAAGCAGGAGAAGTCTTCTTCCTACAGTATTATTCTACTTCCTCTTCTCCCCCAGCCCCTTTAAGTCTTTCTCTCTCGCCTCCATCTGTCCATTCTGTTCACGGGAAATTACTTATTCATCACTTTCTCAGAGGTAGCAGCGGGAAAAGGCCACGGATTAGTTGGCTGTATCTTCAGGCAAAAACGCACGCACGCACACACACACACACACACACACACACACACACACACACACACACATCTGCAGTCTCTCCTGTCCTTAGGCAGCATTTTTAGGATTTTGTCTTAATTCCTGATGATAAATGTATAACATTTGCATAATCATAAATCACCGCAGTATTCCTTTTTTTGGTCAATGGTCAGTTTTCAATAAAAAGCTCCCAATTTGTATTGGTTTTCTGGTTGTCTCTCTACAGCAAGGCTGCCCAATTTGGGGCCCGCGGGCCAAGTTCGACCTGTGCTCTCTTTGTTTTGCCGGTGCCATGAAATTTGACATACTCATGCTTATTATTCTCTTATTTTGAAAGTGCTGTAAAATCCTAACTGTAATGACTACGAACGTACATTTTGTGCAGCTAAAAAGTACTTAATCTGAGTTTTATGGCAACGTAAAGCACAGTGCTGTTAAACTTCCCCATTCAATTAAATACGTAAATTTGACCTATGAAGAATTACAAGAATTACGGTATTCTTTCTCTTCCATTTCCAATTTCCACTCTTCATTACAAAAGTGGGCAATACAGCTGGATCATCTCTGCAAATGAATAAAATTACTCACTCAGATTAAAGAGCAGTGTTATTATTTAGAAATTTTATTTTGGATTTAGAATGGATGTTAATTTTCTTATATAATATAATACATTTTAATGTTATGTTATGCCTGTGACTAGTGGTGTAACCAACGGACCATAGTTGATCCGTGGTGTGTACGCATCAACACTCAGGGTTCAGAATGCATGTGAACCGCAAATCAATTGCAAAGTTATGATTATATAATACTTTAATTAATTAATAATTACTGTTGCTGTTACTAAAGTAAAGCTGATAAATCTCTATGGAGGGTTGCCGTGAAAAGATATAGGCAACGCAATTTTCTGTTCACGTGAGTGCTGCATCCGCTACCGGTCACCGGTGCCATTATGGCACTGATGACTACGGTATCTACCAGACCGAATAGCAACGTAGTCCCGTTGTTGTCCCGCGTGTCATGGAAACGTAAGCCCACCCACAACCCTTTCCTTAACTTAATATCAAATTATTTAGAACAAACTCAGCTTTCCGTATAGAGACGCCTAAATCTGTCTCAGAGCAATGTGATGCGATGATTTCACATTATACTACAGTTTGATCCGGACCGAGACCACCTCTTTTGGTTGGACCAAATTTTGGCCGTTTGGTCTGGACCGCGGTCCTGGGGAGGTTTCATACTTGTAATTTTGGTTCGGATCAAACTGAAAAGTCCAAAGGTCCGGCCCAAACGAGGTAAGTGTTAAAGCCCCCTTAGGTTATATATGATTAAAATAGTAAATAAATGTCACTTTTTGAGTAGGGTGGTTGTCAAACATCGTTTGGACTCGCTGGTGCGTCTTTCATCCTCAGTGGGTTAACAGCAATTTACTGGTGAAAGAAGTTATTATTGTTAAAAGCTATTTGTATTACATTTTTTTATTAAATCATTTAAATTCCCCCCTTTTTTGTGCTGACCTGAAAACTGATCCAATCCGTGACTCCAAACCATGACCCGATCCGAACCGTGAGTTTTGTGATCCATTGCACCCCCCCTACCAGTGGCCTTGCATCCAGATACCATGGCCCTTCATAGGAGAGCATTTGGGCGCTCTACAGCTTTTTTGGCATTTTATTCGCGCTGCTGATCCGAAATGAAGAGCAGGTTTATTCCACGCTGAGACCTCAATCTGCCATTTGCGATACCAAATGATGCTACTTTCTGAAGGGCAGCCTTCAAATCCTTAAATCCTCAAATCCCTGGTTATTGAATGATTACCATTTTCACCGCCTGGATCCGTTGCGCGAAGCACATTCCTGCAGCGTTCATCTTCTGCTGCTCTTATCCACAGAAACGTACAAAGAGAGCGAGCAGAAAGGGATAAAGAGTTTCACTCAAGGACACTCGAGACGGGATCCAGGAGGATCAACAGAGGCTAATGATGTCTTGCCTTCACAGATGGATGTACGCACCGTGTTTTGGCAGATGATACAAATTCATCTTGCTGAAGAGGAAGATGAGGGATGTCAGTTATTGATGAGGTCAAGCAATTTATGGCTCACTCAATTCAACTTTCACTCTGGATAGTTTCCTGAAAATAGACAGACAACCTTGTAAATAGCCATTTTAGATGCTGTAGTCTGTGATAGATATATGCAGCTCTGCATTTATCAGTCTTGTATAAAGTGCTTGGAAGCAATACTTGAGTAAAAAGTACAAGTATCTTACCAGAAAATGACTTACGTAGAACTTAAAGTCACCTTTTAGCCCATATGTTGCCTTCGGGTCGAATTTGACCTGTTTTAAAAGTTACTATAGCAGAAATTTGTGTTTCTTTCAACCTAGTCTATATCCTCGACGTTCCACTTCCGAGATTGCTCCGTTGCTGATCAAAATTCTGTCGGATGTCACTCATTTAGGCTGAATGTCCGTCCCCTTCCTCTGTCTTTGTGTTGGCATTTTAAACTCTGGTGGATGTCTGAGGACTATGGTTAACTGCTCCTCAGATCTCTGCAGGGTAAATCCAGTCAGCTAGCTAGACTATCTGTCCAATCTGAGTTTTCTGTTGCACAACTAAAACTACTTTTGAACGTACACATTCCACCAAAACAAGTTCCTTCCAGAGACTATTTTTGCAGAGGCGCTGTTGCTCCGTCAGGCGCTTGGCACCGCCCAAGACGATTGTGATTGGTTTAAAGAAATGCCAATAAACCAGAGCACGTTTTTCTCCCATCCAGGAATGCTGTGTGGACTAGCCAGACCTTCCTCCTCCGTAGCTCTGTGGAGGAGGAAGGTCTGGCTATAAAAGTTAGATATAATTTCATATAGGCTAAATAAGGTTTATGGACCATACATTCCAAAAAATAAGTGTAAAACTAGTGGTAATAAGTTGGTGTTAGTTTATTCTGGTGGTAGTGGAAAAAAGAGCCCAAAAACGTTTCCCCAAAAGGAAACTTTGTCAACATCTCGTTTTATCTAAAAAGATACATTTCTCTGTTTTGTTCATCCCACTTCAATTTTATTGCTGCAAAATGGGATTGTCAAGCAGACAAACGGACCAACACACATATATATAATAATAGATCCATACTTGGCGTCTGTGTATCGATACAGTATTGCCACGGAAAATGTTGCCAAACTATGCTGTATCGATTTATTCCCCCACCCCTATGAATTACAAAGCATTTTCTGCCATATTGACATATGCAGCTGTACTGTCCTCGCTGAGGTGTTGCAACATCAACTAGACAGCCAGCCAAACTCCGTTAGAAACGACGCGGGAGTCCAACACATTCTCACTCCCATGGCGTGACATAATGATGCTTGGTCAGGCGCCTTTAAAACAACACAAATTGCCTGGCAGGAAAAATAGCAGCTTTAATTTCATGACTAATATGTAAACACACAAGCAAGAAATGTGTATTTGACTTTGTTACAACAGCCCTAATCTCAGTGTGTGGATATTAAAACAGTTTTTAAACATAAATGTATTGCTACCAGGCGCAAGAACGCAGCTTTAAATTCAGTTTTAGGTGAAGAATGTGTGTAAGGAAATGTGGCTGCGTTCAGCTTTAAAACGTACGGCGTACTACGCTCCGGTCCGAAGGGGATTTACTTCAGTGATAGACAGCTTCTCAAAACGACCGATACAGAGATATAGATACAGAGAGTCTGCCCAGGGAATTTCATTAGTTCATAATTAGTTCATCGTTACGGAGCAGAATCCTCTCTGCTGGCTCTGCTCTTGTGAAATCATTATCTCTGAACACTTTGCTGTCGCCCACTTCAGCGCAACACCAATTACCCACAAACCCCAGTGTCCACAGGATTCCCATGGCAACCTAAGCTGTCCGACTGGATCGCCCGTGAGACTTTAAAGAAAAGGTTGAAAGCACCGATAAACTTAATTACCACATGGCTGTTACGCAGTGTGATTTAAATGTGCCAATTACAGGCAGACAGACACATTTATATGGAACCTCCCTCCAACCTGAGACATAAAGACACACAAGAAACCATCTACAAAGTCATTGAACTAAACAGTTCATTTCAGTTCATCTGTAAAGCAGCAGTCTGGGTTAATCACATGACGTTAGAGTCTTTTAGTTTCCACAGAAAGTGTCGCTGGGCTGCAGGGGGAGGGACAGTAACAAGGAGAGTGATTTTTCTACCCCAAGTGAAGGAGTTTAAATACCTTGGGGTCTTGTTCGCGAGTGAGGGGACAATGGAGCGGGAGATTGGTCGGAGAATCGGCGCAGCGGGTGTGGTATTACATTCAATTTATCGCACCGTTGTGACAAAAAGAGAGCTGAGCCAAAAGGCAAAGCTCTCAATCTACCGGTCAGTTTTCGTTCCTACCCTCACCTATGGTCATGAAGGCTGGGTCATGACCGAAAGAACAAGATCCAGGGTACAAGCGGCCGAAATGGGTTTCCTCAGGAGGGTGACTGGCGTCTCCCTTAGAGATAGGGTGAGAGGCTCAGTCATCCGTGAGGAGCTCGGAGTAGAGCCGCTGCTCCTTCGCGTCGAAAGGAGCCAGTTGAGGTGGTTCAGGCATCTGGTAAGGACGCCCCCTGGGCGCCTCCCTAAGGAGGTGTTCCAGGCACGTCCAGCTGGGAGGAGGCCTCGGGGAAGACCCAGGACTAGGTGGAGGGATTATATCTTCAACCTGGCCTGGGAACGCCTCGAGATCCCCCAGTCGGAGCTGGTTAATGTGGCTCGGGAAAGGGAAGTGCTGGAGCTGCACCCCCCGCGACCCGATACCGGATAAGATGAGACACGTAAGTTGATTAACTCACACTGCTAAAGCCTGCAGATAAACTAAACGAGCTCTGTGGATTTTGTCCCCCAATGTTAACAATCACACTGTGTCTAGTGAATGGACTCGCTGTGGACATTTTCTGTATTAAACCAGACGGCCATCTCAGTGTTTTCCCTGGGTTTGTGGAAGACGGTACACTAAACGACTTTTCAAGCGATTCCACCGTCGCAGACTACTTTCCAATATCTGAATGAAATCCTGAGAGTCTTGCTAGAGTCGGGGGGGGGGCTCCCGTCGTCTCCATCGTTTGGTGTAAGGTCATAAAACTAATTTCTCCCATCTGGACGTGTTTAATATTATCCTAAGTTTGAAGTCGTGGTAGTGAAGTTCAATCACGTGAACACTGCCAGCAACCAATGGGTGCTCACCCTCCAGCACCAAACAGGAAGCAGCAAACGGCTAGAGCCGGTGGTGTTTATGGTTGCAATGGCACAATGCTAAGCTAAACGCTAAAGAGGGGAAAGTTGTAGTCTTGCCATGTGTGACCCTGCAAGACCTCCGGTCTTTAAATATTATGAGTCTTTAACGTTAGGTGTGAGATGGTGTCAGAGTGTAGTGTTCTAGTGTATCGTAGGCATAAAATGAAAACAAATGAATTACTATGTCAGCGAGCAATCTTCCAGATACGTTACCTAACGTTACCTCATGACGTTAATAAAAAAAAAACATTATCTGACAGCTTCAGTCACTTGTTCGAAATGTTGCGTTTTTCAATTACAAAATGCAATTTCACATCATTTCGGACCATTATGATTACCATATCTGTGTCCAGCGGTGGAATGTACTCCAGTACTGTACTTAAGTACCAAATGTTGAGGTACTCAGGTACTTTACTTGAGTCTTTTCTTTTCATGCCACTTTCTACTTCTACTCCGCTACATTTCAGAGAGAAATATTGTACTTTTTACTCCACTACATTCATCTGTTACAGCTTTAGTTACTAGGTACTTTACATGTTAAGATTTCTGCACGCAAAAAAATCAGATGTTTTATTATAAATTCAACTAGCCAACAATATAACGGCCAACGTTGGTCCAACATCTACAGCATTAAAATTAAATAATAAAAAATTAAAATAATTATTATAATTACTAATAGGACTGAATTTAAAACGCAAAATTCTGTGTTTACAAATGATTAACTGATGCACCTTCACCCCGCCTCGCTCACTTTCATCAGCATTAATCTTGCACCTCCTCGCTGTGCTCGCCTTAATGTTTTTTCGGCCTTAATTTGCCCGAGCTCCTCCCCCATCCATCGTAATTATCAGCCATGATTGATGGAGCTACCGACGAGACAGGACGTACACTTTACGAGGCCGGCGGAAGATATCACACTCGGCTTGTGTGAGTTTGTGTGGCTGTTAAAACCCGAGAGGGCCTCCTGGAGTCGTATTAATCTCATTTAACTGGGCGAGCTGGTGAAGCGTGGGAATCCATTGGAGGACCAAATGAGAATTAAAGCTCCATAAAAATGTTAAGTGGCTGTTTCACCTCTAGACCAAAACACTGTGTCGATGGACTGAGTGAGCAGGAAGCCTAATATATTGGCTGGATCTCACTTCTCTTTTTTTGATAGTTTCTCGCTCCTCGTAGAACTGGAAGTGTTGTCGGCCCTCCTTCGTGAAGGCCGTCACAAAGCTTTTTATTCCTGCCCCCGAGGATTAGTCTTGCATTGCCAGACCTTCCTACACACAGCGCTGCGGAGGAGGGTCTGGCTAGTCAACGCAGCATTCCTGGTGCTCTGGTTTATTGGCATTTCTTTAAACCAATCCCAAAGTCTTGGGCGGCGCCTAGCGCCGGACGGAGCCACGGTGCCTCTGCAAAATAGCCTCGGGAAGGAACTTGTTTTGGTGGAACATGTGTACGTTCAAAAGTAGTTTTAGTCGTGCGAGAGAAAACTCAGATTGGACAGATAGTCTAGCTAGCTGTCTGGATTTACCCTGCAGAGATCTGAGGAGCAGTTAACCATAGTCCTCAGAAATCCACCGGAGGTTAGAACGCCCATCCAGCGCCCGCGTCGTTTAAATAGCAAATGCACCTGTGCCCATCTGTGCGCCCATGGGCGTGCTGGTCTCACAGGGATGTGTGTTCAGGTGCATTCTAGGCGTGTTGCTGTCTTGAGGCAACGGGAAGTGATTGCGCCATTGACCGACAAAAACCTGGTCTAAAGTCAATAACGCAGCATTTCATTGTTATTTTAACAGCACATTAGTAAAATGCTCCTAGGCTCGTGCACAGCGCGTGCACACAGGGACCCGCAGCAGCACACACACATGTAGAAGATTCCAAATAAAAATATTACGGTGCAAATCCTCCATCATAATAGCAATGCTCCAAGGTCCAAACGCGCCTGGCTTTAAAAGGGAACGGGATATGACACTCTGATTGGTTAATTGCATGTTACGCCCAAAAACACACACTATGAATTAATGAAGACACTAAGTACAACCCTTTAGAACCATGCACGGGCCCTTTTTTCCGCCGTCAAACTAGCGGATGGTGTATTTGGACAAAATTAAACTAAACGCAACCCAAGTGTGATTTGTATTCTTCTGTGTGTCAGCGTCAAAGAGAAACAGCTCCATCGAGATTTCCAAAAACACAAAGTCACTTTGTGAAGATCGGCGTTGTCGGTGCACAGTTTCTTCATCGATCCTTGTTTCCCCCTCTCAGGATTTCAGAGTGGCTCGAGGCGGAGCTGCGTGACTGACACACGGGTTAATCAAGTTGTATTTTAATCTCGTTGAAACGCTCCCCGGCAGATTCCTATTATCATAATGAGCTCTCTGTTGTTGTTTTGTTTTTGTATTTTAGGTTCTCGCCGCCGCAGCTGCCCGAGCGCTCACATCAGAGAGAGGGCACTTCCTGTCGCTGAAAGGTCACCGGTTCATCTGCGTGTCTTTGAGCGCGATGCTGACCCACTTCCTGTCCTCTGGAGCGAATATGTTCAGCCGAAAGTTGTGCAGCTTCTGGCTACTAATTTAATTTTTTTTTTATTTCAGCCTCAAATCGATAAATCCGCCTCAGCAGTCTGTAGTTAATCTGGTTGTAATCACCACTTGATTTAACATCTAATAAATATTGATGAGGGAATAAAAGATATGTTCATGTGCAGGCAAGAAAAATACCAGCAAACTCAGGCTTCACCTAAAAGCTGTTACACTTTAAAAAAAGAGCTTAGTTGTCTCAACTTAAAATAACGAGTGAACTAGTTGAACTGAATTATTTTGAGTTTTGACAACTCTTTCTGGATTGTGCGGCCAACGTAACGATAAGAGTTGAGGGTACAACAATCATTTGTCCCTCCAACTAATTCCCAAGTTTTTATAATGACTTATTTCAAGTTTTACTAACAACTATGCTACGTCTACACAACTAACTACCACTTTTTTTTTTTTATTTTACACAATGTTCCAGGTCCATGAATTAACATGCATAAAATGAAAAACCTTTTTTTGTTACAGTGTATAATGATGAAAGTGTTAACGATAAACTGTTCACCCTTGTGTTGTCTTCCCGTCGACCATGCTTTTTTGTCTTTCTGGGTCAAAATTGAAATTAAAAATTTAAATTAAATTAAATTTTGAGCTGTAATCTGCTCCATTCTGTAGATTTCTGTTACAATGTCTCTCCATGAAGTAGTTGTTGGACATCACCTGGAACTTTTACCAATGTTTTTGTCGGTTTTTTTCTGCGCCTTTTGGCGTTTTTGTGTTTTTTCCGACCACGTCTTTGAAGCTTTTTTTCCAACGTTCTATCATTTTCTTTTTCAAAATCGAATAAAACACCCACATTCAATGAGAATAGTGAACTGATCATTTGTTTTACTTGTGAAGAGCGTTGTAGGGAACCATCCACGTTATTCTTTTTGAAAATTTGGTGGAAAGAAACCCAAATTTCTGATATACAAACTTTGAAAATGGGTCAAATTTGACCCGAGGACAACAACAGGAGGGTTAAACAGAGGCTGTAGTTTGGATGCTGGAGGATTTTTTAAGATACAGAGTATATGATTGTGCACACACTACACGTGGTGTCTGCGTAAGCGTACGTGGAGCCTGCAGTTTCTTGCGTGGTCAGGAAATTTTCGGGGTGACACAGACATCCTGATTGCGGCCGAAAACGAAGTGAAACTAAGTTTGCTTCAAATTGACCGCCGCCAACCCACCAAATGCGGGTAAAAATTAATTTTGCCAGGTAACAATGTGAAGTTATTAGACAATTTGGCTGGTGATAAATGAAGCAAATAACACTGCGTCTGTTTGGGTCAGCCAGCTGCAGAAATGTTGCCAGATTGGTCTGTTTTCTGCCAAGAAATGTGGACGTTTTTATGTGGGTTTGTAGCTTGGAAACGCAATCTTTATCTGGCAACACTGCTTGCAATTCTAATCCTACATTTCTCATGAACGCTATGTTGTGACCTGTCGTACTAAATATACAAAAAAAAAAAATACTAGCCACGTTGGCTGATGATCAAATAATTTCATTATTTCCCTGGTTATAAGGGGCCAGATATACGATTATGCTCAAAAACAGCCATGAAAGAGGTTATATTAATATTACACTGTGTGTTTGCATTTGTCCGTGGTGCGGTACAGTCATAAATGTATAAAAGGACAGACCAAAATTTAAAGTCATGCAGACTCTCGTGAGAAAGAACTAAGGAAAGTAAGATCTGAGCACGAAGTTTGATTAATTTCCCGTTTAAATGAATCTACTTTGATTTAATTTAGGTTGTACTAGTCTCGCATTGCCAGCTCTATCTCCACAGCACTGTGGAGGAAGGTCTGGCTCTTGCACAGATGCATTCTGGGAGAGGAGAAAAAAAAAAACGCTCTGGGTTGTTTGCATTTCTTTAAACCAATCACAGTCGTCTTGGGCGGCGCTAATCTCTGGACGCAGCGACGGTGGCTCTGTTAAATAGCCTCGGAAAGGAACTTGTTTTGGTGGAACATTTGCACTCCCGCAAAAGAAAACGCCACATGCATTATTAAAAAAAACTGTTGACACAAGGGTTAAGAATGAAATATATATGTTTGTAAAGTGTCCTAATTTTAGCATTTTGTCATGTAGGGGTATAGCTGGGATTACCTCTTTGCCTTGTGTGACTGATTTTATTCACAGCTCGATGAAGAGCAGTTTGACATTGGTAATCCCCTCTGACGGCTCTGGTGAAGTCTGGGCAGCCTCTCTAAATGTGTTTGAAGCGTTGCCGTTATGACCTGACGGCAGCTTAGCTTTCACCATATGGTGTTGTGGTTGTCGGGAGCTGTTTTTGTGTGTGCGGGGGGGGAGGTTTCAGGAGCAAGATTAGCTCTGTGTGTTCACTGTCACGCTGGGCGCTCACTACAAGTGTCAAAAACACTGAGGAGGAAGATATGTTTACTGCTGCACGAAATGGCTTTTGACATTTCTGTCTGTATATCTTGGAGCTCTTTTAAGCCAGTGGGTTCAAAATGTCATACAGACTAGCTACATGTGTCTGCTATGAAATGGTGTAGCTGATATCTCTGCAACCCAAACAGAAAATGCATGGTTTACTCTCAAACCCAACTCAAATGTTACAATGGTACCCCATAGTCCAGGTTAGTTGTACCAAACCCTGGGGTTAAATGTAACGTCATGAAATTAGGATTATGACAAAAACTGGATATTGAAACTTTTAACTTTTAACTTAACACTGAACAATTACTTTTTAACATAATATTTGTGTGTGTATGTGTTGAAATGCACTTTTTTCGATACCAATTTTATAGAACAAATAGAAATTACAACGTTACGGCACAAATCTTTATTAATTTCTTTTATTTATATTATCCTACTACGTCTCTGTGTAACGTAGAGTTTTTACGTTAGACAGCCAATCACAGACATTATTAGATCTTGGTAGAAGCATGCTGCGTGCTTATTGGCTCTCTGACGCTGATGAGATTTACTCCTTTTTGGAAATTGGTATTAAATGATGAGGCATTTTTCAATACTCAAAACATAGTAGCCTATAATATAATGGAATATGCTTGCATATTTAAAACATATTATTACATACTTACACAAGAAGCCCAACTGCACCAGACGGGAGGCTCCAGGCTGCAGCCGTACAGATTTGGGCTGCTCTTTTTCCCCCAAATCGGCCCAAGAGTGCATCGGGCCTTCGGGGATTCGCAAGAACTGCCAGATTGCCAGCCCGCCTATGAGTGTGGCCCTTAGTAAAGTTGAGTTTAACACCCGTGCTTTAGAGGCAATTTGGCCGGTGCCTAAAAAGTATTGAGTTGGTTACCCAGCCCTAGTGTGAAACGAATTCATTTCTTTTAGTTTAATGCACCCAGAACTGTGCAAACGCTGAGACTAAACTATAGATACTACTTATCCATCAGCTGTCGATACCACTGACGTTTCGCAGAAATAGACATTTTTCTTTACTTTTTAATACATTTTTCTGCTAATAAAGGAAGAAATGTTTGCAGTTAAGTCCAAATCTGGAAGCAGTTCACCTACAAATGTGGGTGATATGAACATTTT
This sequence comes from Sander lucioperca, assembly GCF_008315115.2. Taxonomy (NCBI): domain Eukaryota; kingdom Metazoa; phylum Chordata; class Actinopteri; order Perciformes; family Percidae; genus Sander; species Sander lucioperca. Next base: position 832,492 of record NC_050196.1, on the reverse strand, counting down.
TAGCAAACGTACAAGCAAACAAAAGGTCGCAGGTTTCAACACAACTGTATTCATGTCTGTACGGTCCATCTGTCTTTGAGTGAAAACCTTCCAGCTCTCTTCTGTTCAAGAAGCGCATGAGCCAAATTATGGAAGTCTGTTGCACGATGAAACCACCTGTTCTCACTCCCAACTCGTAAAGTACTGACTCTTGGGCAGTGGCTCTCAGCGTCAGATACAGATACAGTTTTCAACAGTTTTGGTTGGCAAAGGTCGGCTTCCTTTGCCGTTTTTGTTGACGTTTTTCGACGTTTTGTCACTTTGGTTGACATTTTTGGAGCTTAAGTAATCTATTAACTTCTTCACTCATTTTTGGACTGGCGGCACCCCTACAGTAGCATTTGCCTATCCTGGTTATGCCACGGGCCGGCCCTGCCTCCGTCTGCCTCGCTGACTTGTCTTAGACGCGTTTGTCTCGGACCTAAACAGCTGCTCTGCTGCGAAGGCGGATAAATCAGGCCAGAAGCATCGCTGACGAGCTTTTCTCCCAACATGATGCACTCCCAGCAGCTATGTGACCTGTCTGTGATCTGATTCGCCTAATCAGCTGACTATTGGGCTAAAAATGGCTCTGATGACCCAGCTGGCGTATGTCAGACAGTGGCGTGCAGCAGGTAACAACTATTACATAATTGCCAATTATTGTTTTTACATAATAGCGGTTAGCGGTACCACCCCGTACCCTCCTTTCTAGCCTCGCCCGTGGGTATGACTGGTAATTGTTGATTTTGTTTGTATATGCCAAATTGTAATTATATATTATGTGAATACTGGTCGGACTGTTGAGCCAAAGCTATCCTTTTTGTAAGTTGTTGTCACACGTCCATAGCAACAAAAATGACAAGGGGGGGGGGGGGGTATACAGTTATATAATGCATAATAAAGAGGCATGGGTTACTTCATAGGCTGTGTATTTGTACTAAGTTCAGGTATCAGAATCGGTATTGGAAAGCAAAAAAATTGTATCGACAGTCTCTAGTATAAATAAAGGTTGAATGAATGAATGAATAAATGAATGCTTACGATGTTGTTGATGTCGCTTTGGCTCGTAGTGATTCATCACTGACCTTTTGTCAGTCCACAGTCTGTTCTGTAAACCTGTTTATTGTTTCGTCAGTACCATTAGCCCTTACTGAAAAGAGGAAGTAGATATGTAGGCCATCAGGCGTGTGTGTGTGTGTGTGTGTGTGTGTGTGTGTGTGTGTGTGTGTGTGTGTGTGTGTGAGGAGGATCCAGCACTCTGATCCAGGATCCTCTCTAATCCGATTGGGGGGCGGGGGAGTAGGGTGAGAGTGGAGGCAGGAGAGGATTATGGGATTAGGAAAATGGAAGATGCGACATGAGATGGCCACTCTGCAGCTGCACAGCCCTGCGTGCTGGCACGTTCGAGGCCGCCATGGCAACAACAAGGGCACAGGTTTAAGTCCACCGCAGTGGCTTGATGTGGCGCCAAAAAAAGACACTTTTATTTAGTAAAAGTATAGTCTAATGTCATCTGCATACTTACTGGAGTATGTTCAGACTAAAACATTTGCATGTACTGTGGTTGTCAGCGCTGGAATGTAACTAAGTACATTTACCCCAGTACTGTACTTAAGTCCAAATGTTGAGGTACTTGTACTTTACTTGAGTGTTTTCATGCCACCGGCATTTTCCTGTTTGGTGCTGGAGGGAGCGCACCCATTGGTTGTTGACAATGTACATATAATTTAACTTCACTACCAAGACTTACAACGTACGATAATATCAAACAAGACGGGAAAACAATTGAGATGACGGGAGCGCCCCATCTGCAGCAAGACTCCCATGATTTCATTCCAATATTGCAAATGTTTCTGCGACGGTGGAATTGATTGAAAAGTCGTTTGGTGTAAGGTCGACATAAGTAGTAGATGAAGTTTATTAACAACAGACCCCAATTCTCTTCATGCTGAATCTGCTAAGGATTTAATACCAGCTTCATACTTTAAAAATTCAGCATGTGTGAAGTAATACCTCCTGTTTCAGCTTTTACCTGCTGTTCTTACTGTAGTTGTGTGCAGTTTCCCTGTGCATTTAATGGATTTTTACCAACATTTCAGGTGTGCTCACTTCCGGTTAACTTTTTTTTCATGTCCAAAGCCGGATGTCCCTTCTTTTCGTCCTGATGTCCATCACCTTCCTCTTTCTTTGTGTTGGCGTTCTAAACTCCGGTGGATTTGTGAGGACTATGGTTAACTGCTCCTCAGATCTCTGCAGGGTAAATCCAGACAGCTAGCTAGACTATCTGTCCAATCTGAGTTTTCTGTTGCACGACTAAAACTACTTTTGAACGTCCACACGTTCCACCAAAACAAGTTCCTTCCGGAGACTATTTTGCAGAGGCACTGTGGCTCTGCCCGGTGCTTAGCACCGCCCAAGACGATTGGGATTGGTTTAAAGAAATGCCAATAAACCAGAGCACGTTTTTCTCCCATCCAGGAATGCTGTGTGGACTCACCAGACCTTCCTCCAAAGCGCTGTGGAGGAAGGTCTGGTGATGCGAGACTAGATTCTCACGAACATTTGGAATGGAACAGGAATGTGAGGCAGCAACCTACTTGTCTTTTAACCAGACCTACGTTAGGCCAGTGCGGTGCGAGAAAGGGAGAACGTGTTTGGACGTGTGTTCTGGGCTGCCAATAAACCAATGTCCAATACATTAAATAACTTTGAGTGCGGTGACCCATTTATTTAATGACGTCATTCTCACCGTGGCACAGATATATTCAGGTTTTTTTCCATTTTATTCCAGGTAAATTTCATTCTGCTTTCCAGGTAAACACTAATCAAACAATTCCATTGACACGCCATGCCGACACGGTAGAAGGCGGTTTGCTTTCCCTCTTGCCACACACCTGTACCTGTGGTTGTTACATTACGTTACATGTCA
>NC_050196.1:814542-827042 GCF_008315115.2 Sander lucioperca | reverse complement strand
CATTTTTGAGCAATTAAGTGCATTTTATATCCTATTTTTTGACTTTTATACACTGATATAATGAAAAATCCCAAATCAAAGGTTATCTTCGGCTGTGTCTCGGCCCGTTGCCTTCGCACAGAGTTTCAGTGTTTTGAAGCAAACAATGGGACGGTTTGTCGACCGTCCGCGTGAGGAGTGTATTTATCATCAAGACAAAGGCACGGTTTATCACGTTCGGACTGAAAATACAGAGAGGTCAGGCAGGGCGCTGGAGGAAGGAATTCAGCACATTGTGGAGATTATTCACATGGTATTCACAGCACGATTTACCTGCTCTGTCACAATTAAATGTTATATCCTCTTTTTTTTTTGCATCTTAAAAGTCTAAAAAAAATGTTTATTCTACAGGTATATCTTTAGGGCTGGATACCCAACTCAATACTTTTTAGGCACCGAGCAAATTGCCTCTAAAGCAAACTCAACTTTACTAAGGGCTACACTCATAGGCGGACTGGCAATCTGGCGAATGCCAGAAGGGCCGATGCACACTCTAACTGCGTCTCAATCACTGCTCATGCACACGCATTCATTCCCCCTTGTGGGGGGAGGGGCTTAGGGGGGGAGGGACTGAGAAGTTGTCGATGTTCACATTTTTTTTTGGCTAAGTCCTGGATCTTTGCGATCCTACCTACGGCACCTTGAATGCGTTCCAAGCCACAAAATGCACCATACTAGTCATAAAGTGTCCAATTTATTTTGAAAATTCAGTCTCTGTCGCTGCATAGATGCCGAAGACGAAATTGAAGAAGATTCGTAGAGACGGAGAAGGGTCAACTCGGACACTCATCACAGAGGATCTGAACTGCATGCTGTTCAAAGACACACACCCTTTGGCAAAACCAATCACCACGCTTTTGGCAATCCTCGTGCAGCCACCCGTAATTGTGATATCCGATATCTTCCATTTAATCTTACTGACGGTAATAAAGCCAGACGATTTACTGCGCTCAGTGCTCCAGCCAAGTCACAGATATAGAACAGCTGTTGGGGATCGCCCAGCCTCTCAAATGGCTGCTAGGTTACAGTGGAGCAACAACATAAAAGGAAGACCTTGACTGAAATGTAATTCTCCAACACTGGCTTCCCATCTTACATGCAACACAGCACAGCGTTTTTCTAGATGACAAATCAGCCATTAGTCTCCCATTGCCAGACCTTCCTCCACAGCGCAGCAGAGGAAGGTCCCGTTACTGTTCCCGTTCTTGTGCCGCATGTCCATTAGCTGTATGTGGCGACCTAGAGCGTCTAAAAGTGACGCCAAGAGTCCCGACTCAGAGCGTCTGAAAGTGACGCTAAAGGAGACTTTTTGCGTCAATAACAAATGCCAAAGACACCTGACCAAGCGTCGATTTTTGACGCTATGGGAGTGAGAATGTGTTGATTATAACTGGGGGGGGGGGTCTGGGGGTCCTCGCCCCAAAACTATTTGAGCGCCAAACACTTCATTTCCTGAAATCGTTGGAAGACGGTAAGACGGTACTGGTAAGAAGTAGGGCTGGATCAAAATATCCGACTATACGGATATTTGTTCGTTGGGTAGGTACTTGATTTTCAATTTTAGGATTCGAATGTACGCCTCTTGCTTTGTTTTTCTTTCAATACCGTAATAAAGTTGAGACAGATTCAACTTTCGGAGAAACGCAACCCAACGTCACGTTGCGGTGGCCAGTCGCGTAATCGGGGACAGCGCTAGTGAGAAGGATATAACGGTTATTATTTTGACCTCTTTCGGGGATTGGGTTGTCTTTCATATTTTTTGAGGAGGGGACAAATCTACCTCTTCTAAATAATGGGGCATATCCTCTGCATTCCCCCTCCCCCCCACGAAATCTACGCCTATGCTACCTGAAAATCCTGGCGTCTGTTTTTCCCCTCCTAGAAGTCTCAAAAGTTTGTTTACAGGGCCGACCGGATAGCTCACCTAGTAGAGCGTGTGTGCCCCCCATGTACAAAGGCTCAGTCCTTTTCCGATGTTTTGGGGAATGACATGCAGCGAAGGGCCGCAGGTCGGAGTCGAACCTGCGGCCCTTCGCTGCATGTCATTCCCCCTCTCTCTCTCTCTCTCTCTCTCTCTCTCTCTCTCTCCCCCCTTTCACATCTTCAGCTGTCCTATATAATAAAGGCCTAAAATGCCCCGAAAACAATCTTTAAAAGTTTGTTTACAGCGTTCTGGGAGTAAAAACCTGGCACCGGGACACCTCAACTTCTGCCTATTTGGCCGGTAGCAGATGTAGGGTTTGTGTGTGAGCCGCGGAGGGCACACGTCTGGCCAACTTCACCAGTGAAAAGAACGTCTTCATTAACATGCACGGCCATCCGCTTCCTCTGAAACGGGGCTTTTTGTTTTCCCAGCAAATGCCCCCCCACCCCCCGAACACAACGCGGACGGAGAAGCAGATCCGGATCAAAGACATAGATGGATAGTATACGGTCCACGGTGAACGGACAGAGAGTCCCGAAGGGCTTGGCAAGGTTTTTGTAAATACATGTCAACTGGTTAAGAGCCTGTAATTCTTACAAAGTAACTTGATATGTAACCGTAATGCATGTGAAGGTGAAGACCTTTGTAAAGCAGCACTAACTGTAAGAAAAATGGACACATTGTTCATTTGGTACACTTTTTTAGAGACTCTCCCTGCAAGGCTCTACAAATACCTAAAAATCATGGAATTGATTAACTGGTCTCTCAGCGCAATTGACACTGTATTCTCGAGGAGGAGCACTGGTTCGGGTGAGCCAGCATGTCCTGACGGGACGTTTGCTGCGGGGTATACGATGGACGGCTGGGAGAAATGGCGTGTCGTGTGTCTCTCTGCTCTTTCCGTGGAGGACGTTGAGGATATCTACCTATTTGGATCCCTGATAACTGGACTGCTGCTGATTGGAGGATGCTTCGCTCTGGTTATCGAAAAATTGGAAAGACTTTGGTAGCTGTCCAAAGCCCAAGGAAGCTGCCTGGCCTGACTGAAGCTGTCGAAAAAGCGATCAGTTCGCAAACTGGAACTATTAATCGCGTGATGGAAAACAACATGGTAATGACCCGCGGCTTGGATACCATCATGAGGAAGGTCATGGATTTGGAAAGAAAAATTGATCAGTTGAACAATTGTACAGTTGGACAATAGAATGAATGTTTAAATTAGAGCAGCCATTCGTGTAGACAAAACAAATTTAATCTTTCGGCTCCCTTATCCTAAACGGCCTTGCCAAGGCCGTTTCTTGGAACAAACAGTCACCCTGTTGGGGCTCTGCAAGCGAGACGCTCTTGGTTCCTCCCCCCGTCTTCCCCACTGCCTGCTGATTGTCGTATCGGTTCTGGACTGTTCAAGGGTGTCACCATGGCAACGTGCTGTGTTTTCGCTATAACATTCTGCGGACTGGGACACTAGTGGGACTGCCGGGCTGTGCGTTTCTCAGCAGGCCAAACTCCCCAAACCTACCCTCTCCCCAGTCCCACGCCTTCGCCGCTAAATGTGCAACTGTACATTTATGTTATGTTATGTTCAGCAGTGCAAATGTACTGCTTGTGTGCTTACGTGCTGAGGTGTTTTTTCCTGTTCCCACACTGTTCTTATCTTCATGAGGATAGTCTGAGAGTTGCTTTTTTTTCCCTCTCCTCTCCTCATGTCATGCTGTATTGTCCCTGCGAGAGTTAAGAGAGAGTTGTGATGGCGCCGCATATATGGCGACTCGGTGTGTCTGTGCGTGTTGCTGTTAATGTGACATGCACCTACAACACCAGGACAAATTCCTTGTGTGTGTAAACGTACTTGGCAATAAAGCTTTTTCTGATTCTGATTCTGATTCTGATTCTAGTTAATTAGCCATCCTGTTGTCTTCGGGTCAAATTTGACCCATTTTTCTTCCATTTCCAAGTTTCTACATCAGAAATGTGGGGTTTCTTTCAACCAAAACAAACAAAAATAACGTGGACGGTTCCATACAACGCTCTTCAAAAGTTAAATAAATCAGTTCACTACTTTCATTGAATTTGGGTGTTTTATTCAATTTTGTAGCATGTTAAGAAAAATTGATAATGGAACATTGAAAAACGTAGGAAAAAAATGTCAAAAAAGCCCAGAAAAGTGAGAAAAAACGTCCGTAAAAGTGACAAAAATGTCAAGGAAATCTTCAAAAATGCCAAGAAAACTGACAAAAACTTGGGAAAAGCGTAAAATAACGTCAAAAAAGCACAGACAAATATTGACAGAAACTTCGCAAAAGTGCTGAAAAAGATGACCAAAACGGTGGAATTTTGTTTTACATTTTGACCCAGAAAATACAAAAAGTTGCTTGTTGGTCGACGGGTAAAAAATAATAGTTGCCTAATCCAGTTAATGCCTAATGTTACGATACACCAGGAGACTCCAGACTGAACAGACTTTAAATGGACCACAGTCTGACACCGTCTCACATCTATAGGGACAACAATTATAACCGGGGTGTCTGGTGGTTGTCCCCCAGGAAATTTGGAGCATCAAACACTTCATTTCCTGCACTCTGGTGAAATTTTCTGCAACCATTTCCTTCATCTTGAATATGCTAGCTCAGTCTGGCGTCCATATCAATTAAAAAATATATCGAAAAAAATTGAAAGGGTCCAGAGAAGAGCTACGAAATTAATCCCAGGAATGAAAAATATGTCGTATGAAGATAGGTTGAGAAAATTCAGACTCTCATATTTAGGAGACACAGAGGTGATAGGATTCAGGTGTATAAGCTCGTACAGGGAATATGTGATGTAACAGTTGAGCCTATCTTTCAGGTATGAGACACGAGGGAATTCTTCAAAACTTTACCCTAGAACAGGGATTCCCAAAGTGTGGTACGCGCACCCCCAGGGGTACGCGAGCTGCCACCAGGGGGTGCGCGAGAGGAAAAATGTAATGGCTGTCTGTTTTTTTAAGTGGGATTTTTCCATACAATAAAAAAACATGAACAGTAAACATTTCCTTTGTAATCGCTTTTATTTTAAATAAAAAAACTATAATTTATTAGTTTTTGATAGAAACGTAGAAGAAGACAGCTGCTTCTTCTACGCACTGCTCTTTTTTTATGCACTGCAGCCGCTAGGCTATATGCGTGCCAACTCGTTTCATTCATTCCATATATATATTATAGATATGCTTAACTGGCTGAAATCAGGGAAACTGTCAAGTGGGACGTCTTATGATAAAGTTGTTAGTCACAAAGGAGGAGAGGGACCAAGAGAGAGTGAGGATTTGGAGGCAATAGAGACAGAGAGAACAGAGAAAGAAAATGAGCGGGAGTCAGAAGATGCGCCGGAGGAAACCGAAGAGGAGGGAAGGAGATGGCAAAAAAGAGGTGATGAGGGTGAACACCAGACGAGAAAAAAAAGAAGGAAGTATGATGACAATTATCTGGGTCTGGGCTTCACTTGGATCGGCGATACAGATTGCCCGAAGCCTCAGTGCGTGTTGTGCAGTGAAGTTCTAGCAAACAGCTGTCTGAAGCCGTCTTATCTCCGTCGTCACCTGCACACGAAACATGGCAATTTAAGTCAAAAGCCCCTTACATTTTTTAAAGCAAAGTTGGAGGAGTTGCAGAAAAGCCAAAAAAATGCAGTTTCATTCATGCGTTGAGTCTACGAAAGACGCATTACGGGCTTCATATCTGCTCAGTTACAGAGTAGGGAAAGGGGCTGCCGCACACAATTGCCGAAGACATGTGTTTGCCAGCGGCCAAAGAGATGGTGGAGTGTATGATTGGAGAGAAAGAGGCAAAAATATTGGACGTGATTCCTGTGCAATTTAATTCAATGTACTGTCGTTCTAATTTCCATAACCGTTGTGTTATGATGATGATGATGCTAGCTCCACGGTCATTTAATAGGCTTAGCCTATTGCTGCAATGTTTCTTTTACGCGGCTGAAAATAACCGTGCTTTTTGTTACTGAGCCTGTGTCTGTCACTTGTCCTCTTAAAAGTGGAAGCTTGTGCGTAGCTTTGTTGCATTATATTGAAACTTTGTTGATGTTGTTATTGTCATGCGTGTTCTGGTTATTTGCGCATGATTAAACATGAGTCTTTATATGGCGATAAAACAAAGCTTTGTTGCGTTTTTTTTTTGAAGTGGGGATTGGGGGTGCGCCAACCCGGTTGGGACATAGAAGGGGGTGCGCAGGAAAAAAAGTTTGGGAACCGCTGCCCTAGAACATGCCTGTCTGAAAAGAGAGAGAATTTTGTCACACTCCGTGCGGTAAAGTCATAGGACGAGCATCCAGAAGTTGCCCTTCAATTCATTCTTTTAAGAATAGGTTGGATGCATTTTGCCTGTCAAAAGGTGTAATGTACTATAATTACAAAGCTTGTCAGTAATTTATGTAACTTATTGATGAATTGTTAGAACATTTCAACCGTGAAATGAATGTGTTTTATGAAAACAACATGTTAAAATGTGAATATATATATTTGTTTTGTGTTGCTTGAGTCTGGAATAGAGGATTTTATATCCTGTACCAGACATTACACACACTTCATTACCCCGCTTAGTTTGGAATATTGGGAGGGGTTGTAACCCCCCCATCCCCCCGTAAATTACACCTTTGGTTACAAAACAATCATAATTGCATAAAGGCAAACTATTTTCCCAGGTTTTTGAATTTGGAGCCGTGTTTGTTTTTGCTTATAAAAAAGCAGAACTACTTTCTATTGGAAGTGACTCGTCGATTGTTGGCTAAAAGTTTCGGAATTGGATTTTAAGCTCATCTGTGAGCCACACGGACGTTAGGAGCATGGCACATGTCATTACTGCATGTAGGTGAGTGAAAATGAGATGCATCAAAACAAAAATGTTCATTTGTTTGTGTCTCGGTCTTTCACATCATCAAAAAATATAGTCGCGGTTTTTGTTTATGATGGTCAGTTTTTCCGACAGCATGGAAAAGGTGATAACATATAATCCTCATATCAAAGTCAACGTTGTCTAAATGTGACCATGACTACCAGTTTGGCTAACAGGAAGGGTGTTCCTAACATTATGTACAAGTTATTTCAAGACTGAGAGTAAGAGTCGGAGCATCAGTGCTGGTTTCGCTGCAGTGGAGTGAGGGGAGGGGAGCGGACGAGATTGGTCAGCAGTTTGAATGACTCAGCGCTTCACCCTCCACACACCCCCCACCCCCACTGCTGCAGTATAAAGGCTGCAGTCCGTCCTCAGCCTCCACCCTCTGGACAACTTCTGCCTGGACTCACACCGAGGTAACGTCACTCTTTTTTTCCCTTTTCTTTTAAATGCAGAAAAGAAAATCTGAAAACTATATGTTTTTTTTGGGGTTTTTTTAAAAGCTTGCAATTCCAGCACATATAGGTGTGGTATATACAGTATATATAAATAGAATTTGTAATCAGTGCTGTATGATGTAGATGCTTAAATGGTAACTTTGTTTTTTGAAACCTGGTCCCTATTTTCCTATGTTTTTGTGTCTAAGTGACTGATGGGAACAACAATCTTTGACATTGGTCCAGTATTGAGCGAGATCGCTGCAGTCGGCAGTCAGCGAAAACAAGCTGCAGTGTAAGTTTTTGGGCAATTGCGCACTTTCAATTTACGTTCACAAAAGTGCTCGTTTTGCCGCTGACAGGCTCCGATTACTATTCTAAGTGTCTGACAACATTATGAAAAGGATTTCTAAGGAGGTCGACCTTTCTGTTGAAGAGTAAGATCCTTTTTTTTCAAACAAAAACATCTAAAAAAATTGCGTTCGCTAATCCCACCAAACTCCATGTAAATATACAGTAATTTTAGCATTGTAAAATACACTTCATTCAAAGTCGACAGAAACAAAATAAAACTATGAAAAGCTGTTTTGGTTCATCTTTCCACTTTTTACAACAATCACAACTCTAGTTTTGGTTGAAATAAATACATAGTTTACTGATTTACATGTGAAAACATGTTGGCTTTATACGCGCTAAAAGTATTTATTATTTAAAGGGAGTCTGGTGGGTTTAGTTATAGCGAGCTCGGAGATATTTCTGGTTAAACAAAGTGGATTTTACACTTTCAAAAAAGGTCTATCTCTGTAGGGATCCTTTTCCATAATGTTGTCAGACACTTAAGAGTAATAATCTGAACCTGTCAATGGCAAAATCTTTTTGTGGATAAAAATTGACAATGCACATTTGCCCCTATAGGATTCGAAGATTGTTGTCACCGTCAGTCACCCACACACAAAAACATGGGAAAATAGCCGCGTCAGTCTGGATCTGTGCTAATAGTAACTAAAGCTGTCAGCTGAATGTAGTGGAGTAAAAAGAAGTATTCAGATCCGTTTTGATTGCCTTTTTTAAAGTTTTTTTCGTACAAATTTGTCCACATTTAAGTTGCCTTTTTGAATTTTTTTTAAACATTTTTGTCATTTTTTCTGACATTTGTAGCCTTTGGACATTTCAAGGTTTTTTTGAAAAAGATTTTGACATTTTTGTTGCCATTTTCAAGGCCTTTTTTATTTATTTATTTTTTTACAAGATTTTTTTCTGACAATTTTTCCGATGTTTTTGTCATTTTTTGGGCACTTTTTTCTACGTTTTTTCAATGTTTTTTCTCTGTATGTATATATATATGTATATATATATACATATATATATATATTTATCTTTTTGACGATTTGGGTGACTTTTTTTGTCCTGTTTTTCAGCGTTTCTGTCTCTTTTATCGACCTTATTTGAGACATTTTTGCTGCTTTTTTCCATGTTTCTTCTATGTGGTTTTTGTCGCTTTTATAATATTTTGGGTGCCTCTCTTTGTCCCTCTCTCTCTATTAAATGTAGTGGGGTAACTAAAGTAACTAGTAACTACAGCTGTCAGATGAATGTAGTAGAGTAAAAAGTATATTATTTCTCTCTGAAATGTAGCGGAGTAGAAGTAGAAAGTGGCATGAAAAGAAAAGACTCAAGTAAAGTACGAGTCCCTCAACATTTGGACTGAAGTACAGCACTGGAATGAATGTACTTAGTTACATCCCACCGCTGTATGAGACTGAGTTTTTCTGCATTCTACACTGAAAAGAAAACAATATTTCACTGTACCCGTGGTGAGTGAAACCCTGAACTGACTCACGTTACTCTTTCTAGTGAAAAGGTGAAACGAAAACGTTGACAATGACGGACCTGGAGACCTCGATGGGCACCATCATCGCCGTGTTTCAGAAGTACTCAGAAAGAGAAGGAGACAAACACAAGCTGAAGAAGAGCGAGCTGAAGGACCTGCTTCAGGACGAGCTGCCGGAACTGATGGAGGTGAGACCTAAAACGGAGATCTGGAACAGTAACTGAGTACATTTACTCAAGTACTGTACTTAAGTACCAAATTGTTGAGGTACTTGTACTTTACTAGAGTCTTTTCTTTTCATGCACATGTTTCTACTTCTACTCAGTCTGGCTGTATACTGGACCCTCTCAGTTATTTATTTAAATATTCATATTTTTTTTTTTTAAGCAGTTTTGTTAACTGGGGTTTCATTAACTCAAGCATAATATGCATTTTTGTTTTTCATATTGTCAGAAACAATAGGAAAAATGGTATAGACTTCTGTCAAATAAGGTAACACAGACTCATTGCCTTAACTGTATAGTGTGTGTGTGTGTGTGTGTGTGTCTTTGTGTCTCTGTGCATGTGTGTGTGTGTATGTGTGTGTTAGTGTGTGTCTTTGTGTCTCGCTGCATGTGTGTGTGTGTGTGTATGTGTGTGTGTTAGTGTGTGTATTTGTGTCTCTCTGTGTGTGTGTGTGTGTGTGTGTGTGTGTGTGTGTGTGTGTGTGTGTGTGTGTGTGTGTGCGTGTGCGTGTGCGTCTGTGTGTGTGTGTGTGTGTGTGTGTGTGTGTGTGTGTGTGTGTGGACTTAAGTACAGTACTGGAGTAAATGTACTTAGTTACATTCCACCACTGTGTGTGTGTGTGTGTGTGTGTGTGTGTGTGTGTGTGTGTCTGTGTGTGTCTGTGTGTGTGTGTGTGTGTGTGTGTGTGTGTGTGTGTGTGTGTCTTCGTGTCTCTGTGTAAATATCGGGACTTTGTGTAAATGACGTGATCTGAACTGTCCGTTGTTTTAACCCCAACCTGACCCTAAACCCCAAACCTGACCCTGGAGTCAGACAAGGCCCCGGTGGAAATTGATCTTAATGCCTTAATTAAAAAAATGAGGAAAAATCCAACCTTTAAGGACACCAATTTTCTTTGTGTATGAATAATGTATCGTAAATAAATAAATGTTCTTCCTTAAAATACAGGGGGCACTTTCCATTAGATCATCTCTCAATGCAAATCAAACCAGCTATTAGGCTAACCGACATAAAACCATGCCAATCTCTAGGTATGGTGAAGGGGATGTGATGATGTGGGGCTATTTTAATTCCAAAGGCCAAGGGAACTTTATCAGGATGCATAGTATCCTGGATCCATGAAATAACTGGCCTTTCAAAATAAAAATCTGCCTGCCTCTATGGGAATTTAACATAGGGGTGTGTATACTTATGCCCCTGTATTTTAAGGAAGAACATGTATTTATTTATTTACGATACATTATTCATTCACAAAGAAAATTGGTGTCCTTAAAGATTGGATTTTTCCTCATTTTTTTAATTAAGGCATTAAGATCAATTTCCAAAAGATGATTTTTTTATTCCTCTTTTTAGTTCATAAACTTATGAGCACCACTGCATGCACCATTCAAAATTCAACATAAGGGTAACTTATGGTGGCAATAAACCCTTTTCTGCGGAGGTGGAAAGAGTAAAAAAATATTCTACTTAAGTAAAAGTATTGCAACTATGGTTGTTTGGTGCAAAATGTAAAAAAAAAAATGTTAGGTAGGCGTTTAAAATGACATGTGTTTTTCATGTATATTTGTTGTCTTGCTATACAAAATATGTAATATATACAGTCACTATTTAAAGTTGAATGAGGGGCGGGAACAATAGCAAGCTTCGGCTCGTCCCGTTCCTTATCGGACAGATTGAATTGAATATTTCTGTTCATTTTTTTTTCCAAATATACATAAAAGAGAAATAAAGAATTAATTACCGGTATAAAGATCTACTCAAGCATAAGTAAAAAGTAGCTCCTTAAAAAATGTACTCAGAGTAAAAGTGACTTTTAAACAGTGGAGAGGAGGTATACTTTTTTATATTCATACCTATTTATTATCTTATTTATACTTCTCATACTTATTTTTTTGTGTTTGGAGAAGGGCACAAAGCCACGTCGCGCTTTTGAGTTTTTAGTTTGTTGACAGACACTTTCCCAAAGCAACGTTAAGAGTCCTTTTTTTTTATTTATAATTATTTTACTCAGTAACATGATAATGTGATTTAAAATGTAGCAAAGTACAATACCTCAAACAAAACATACTGCAGTGAAAGTTTGAAATTACAGATTCCAAACACTACTTTAAAAACTAAAAGTACACCCCAAAAAAAACTACTCAATTAGTAACATGAGTAATAGGGCTGCACGATATTAGGAAAATATCTAATTGCGATTATTTAGACTGATATTGCGATTGCGATATGATTCACGATACTGGAGGGAATGATAATTTTTGTATCATTATTCTCATTTTCATTGAAAAATATAAAAATTGATTGAAGTGTGATTTTTTTTCTGTGGTCTGTAGGATACGATTTGTAGGCCGGGACCTCTCGGCAGCCTCACAATACTTGATTTCAGAATGGTTTGACACATATTTTGCCTTTAACAAATATTGCGCCCCCCCCTTCCATATGGATATTGCACTAGTCCATATTGCAATTTCGATAAGATTGCGATTAATTGTGCGGCCCTAGTGAGTAACTGTAATCCGTTACTTTCCACCTCTGCATCTCTGACTCTGATTCTTGCAGCACGTGAAAGACCAGGAGGCGCTCGATAAATTAATGGAGGGCCTGGACACGGACGGCGACTCCGAGTGCGACTTCCAGGAGTTCATGACGTTCATCGCCATGGTTACCGTCTTTTGCCACGAGTTCTTCCAGCAAGAGGACGAGTGAAGGAGGAGGAGGAGGAGGAGGAGGAGGCGACCGCGGAGACAAAAGAGGGGAGCTACAGTAAATTATAAAAGAAGGGGGAAAAGCCTGTAGGTGCCCTGAGAGCAGCGCAGGGTGGGGGGGTGGGGGGGGGGGGAGAACACACCTTCCAGCCAGCAGCCAAAACATTATCGGTGCCGGTTGGCAATAAAAATCTACCTTGTTATCTTTCAGTCTAAATGCATAGATGGCTTGTAAAGTCTTCAAAACGGCTTCAGGCTCTGAAAGTGTGTCACAAAACTAGCCACTGATTTCTAAAAGTAGTTTCTTTCACAAACATTTTTGGCACGACAGACGCCAGTTGGCTGCAGAAATTGCAACAGGGCCTCCAAAACCATACGACCATATCCATCGTTTTATTCCTACCCTCTAATACAGCGGCGTCAAACTCAGTTTCACGTGGGGCCACGCTGGAAAAT